>NC_138312.1:20200000-20412500 GCF_965601325.2 Salmo salar | reverse complement strand
CTACGCTGCAGACAACCTTTAATTGGGAAGGTTTTTGGGAAAGATTTTAGAAATGCTCATTCAAGCAGCTCATGATGACTGAATTGACATCCCATAGACTCAACTAAGAATTTGGACCAAACTTTTTCAATACCTGGTTGCTTTACTTAGCATTTACTGGTACATATCATAAGTTAATACGCATTCCCTACCTACCCTACCCACAAAGATGTTTCTGGGGTGCAGAGACAATTTAAAAAAAAATATATATATATATATATATATTTTTTTTTATTCAACATTTTCAGGACCCCTACTGCCCGCAGCTATGACCCTACCCGCTACCGATGTAGTTCCTCTCCTGTGAGCTGCTCCATGCCACAACCAGTTGAGAGAGTGCGCTCTTGTTGCCTGAAAGATTATATTCCATTGAAGCTAAACTGTGTGCGGCGCTCATGTGAATATATTTCATGTGCTTGGCAGTTGTGTAGGATTTCTCTATTGTACTACATAATTGATACCTCGTATACCTCCACTACACTACTTTGATACACATCAGTGGGGATAAAGAAGTGAGTGTACGCAATGTATACTCAGTGTATACCTGTTTATAGCCACAACACCACTGGTAATCTGGATACTATATTTTTGATGGTAATTTAACTGATTACAGTTAACGTTTTTTGTAATTAGCTTACATGTAACTGATTACATGTAATCAGTTACTCCCCAACCATGGTTGTGGGTTGAGCCTTATGTTGCAAAGAGAGAGGCTAGTGCATACATGGACACAATCAATTGAGTAGGCACACAAATGTGAATGCGCACACAAACATCATGCTCATATCAGGCAGGGTAGGACTTCTGAGAGACTCAGAACAGGACTTGACTGTAAACCTATGACATGGGTGGGCTGATCTCTCAGTACATCACCATCTAGCGCAACACTTACAGGCTTAGAAAGTTCCCCTAAGTGTGCTGCATCCGGGGGACAGTATTATTTTTGTGTTCATGTACAACAAAGACAACTCGTTTAGCTCGTGCAACATGGATATTCCAGAGTCTGCTATATCGGAAGTGTGTAAACGGCATTCAGTGACCTCAGTGTTTATCACGTTATAGGATGGTTAGCAGAGTTATGCTGGCTTGCTACTGTATTAGCATGAACGCAATATTTTCCTATTACCTCGGGTTCAGGGGAATTATTTCTGTGGTGCACCATAACAAACACTTTTCTGCCTCGATTTGGAGCCACGCCTCATAGTCGTGTGATTTGCTCAGAATTTGAATTGATTATCATGTCACTTAGTAAATCCACACCTCCTAAGTCTCAAACAGCCCACACTATTACCAGGCTCTATGCGCCAGCTATTCGAGCCTGGGGACGAGGTTATATAGATAGTAACCTGAGCCTCCTCTCGACAGTAAATGATCACAGCGGCAAAGACATTTCAATTACAAAGGCACCTTGTGTTATTAACAAATCTGTGCTAGATCATATAACTAGATGCTCTCTTTAACTACCATACTGAATATTACTTGGAAAAAACGAATTATTTTCGACGTAGATGCCAGAAGGACCCTATCACCCATGTGATAGCATGGAATTTCAGACATGTCATTTAAACTCACCACCATGCAACACTCTATCGATTGTTAGCTTTACTTCAAAGTTAATTCTCGTCGGTGATGTCGCACCGTGGAAAGAAAAAAACGAAACGATAAACTACAAGGTTTGGAGGAGGCACTCAATAACCCTCCCTCGCTCTTCTCTACAGGAAAGGTCAGACCCTAGTGAATCTATCGACACGCACTGCCATAGATATCTCCCCCAGTGACAGGGGGCACTTTTTATCTCCCCAAGCCGACGTTGGCCAATGACTAATGAAGATGGATTCAGTATATTATGGGGACAATAACTTCCAGGAACAAATAAATCCTGTCAGGGATGTTGTCGAGGACGGGAAAAAGGTAGAGAGAGGAGGAAGGGAGAGGGGAAGATGGAGGGAGCGAGTGAAAGGGATAGAAAGAGAGCTGTAGATTGATTGAGAGAGTGCGAAAGGAATAGAAAGAAGGAGAGATGTAGATGAGAGAAAGGGAACAAGAGGGCTAGACAGAGGGGGAGAGGGAGAGAGAGGGATAGACAGGAGAGACAGAGATGAAGAGAGAGGGAGCAAGAGGGACAGACAGAGGGAGAGAGATGAAGAGCTGTAGTGTTGGAGGAGAGCAGCTCTCAGGGGCATTTATTCTACTGACTATCAAGACACGTTATCCAGGGGCTGGCATGGAGATGTGTGGGTGTGCTGCTGATGCTGTGTGGTGCACGATGATGATGATGTAAGACTGGGATAACAAAGGCCTGACAGAGAGGTACTGATGGAGAGTTGGAAATGGGGCGATAGATCATGGGAGAAGACATATTCACACAAACTGCACATTGCATACAGTACATACTGTACTTTATCTCACTGGTCGTCTGTCGGTTTTGACGATGACGACTCGTGCATGTCACTTCGGTTTATTGTGGGTTCTTGAGTGGCTCAGGAGTCCGAGTTTTGAAACGCAGACACTGAGGCACGACAGTACACAGACAAATATGCAAAAACTAGCAAAAGCAATGCATATAAATCACTCACTAAGTATAGACTAATCACACAGACACATAACATGTCAGGGTTGAACCTCCTTGTTGAGTTTTTTGAAGATAGCAGTACCCACCCACATCAGAGAGAAATCAACACTTGTGCTCGGAGGAGAAGCTGCTAACAGCTCTGATGGATGGGTAAATGACATACTGCACACCGTGTACAAAACACACAATTATAGCCCTTCATCATAACTGTACTACCCGAGGGGAACACTAAGAAAACAATCTTTCCAAGACCGCGACACTCTTAGAAAAAAGGGTTCCAAAAGTGTTCTTCGGCTGTCCCCATAGGAGATCTCTTTGGTTCCAGGTAGAACCCTTTTAGGTTTTAGATAGCACCTTTTTTTCTAAGAGTGTATGTGTACTCACGTGAGACAGACACAGTGTACATGCTCCTGTTAGTCATACACACACACTCCATGAACTCTGGACAAAGACTGACCCATCTTCATCTTCACAAAATGTGTCTTACACGAGCAGGCGTCTTCCCTCGCAAAGGCAGGGGGAAAGAAAGAGATCCCTGTCGTTGGTAAAAACCAAACGTTTTTTGCCTGCTTGCATGATATAACACATTGACACTTTAATAGCCTTATGTAAGCGTGCCCTTGCGAGGCATATCTCTCTCTCCCCCCTCCCTCCACTCCCCTTCTCATGTCCTGTCACTCTTCCCCCTATAGCCACTAATCATATCACTGACAATGCCATCTCCCCACGCACACACACTCGTTGGAGATCGCTGTTACGGGTAACTAGCTCCATCTCTCTCCCCTCCCCTCAACCCATGTCATGGGGTTTGAATGCATGGTGGAGTGAGCTCCTCTCCATCCCCTCCGCCTCCATCTGATCTGGATAGCCAGCTCCCACCCCCGTGCTGTCCCTTCCTTTCCCCACTCTGGGGTTATGTTGTGATGGGTAGAGACATGCGTCCAAGCCCTTAGGCCCCGCATCTGGAGCCTGCCACCACCATTCTGAGCCAGCACGCCTATGAGCAGCAATGACGACCACCCCAGGCCCCCTGTCCCCTCTCGCCAGGTTAGGAGCACAGGGGTGGCATGCTACAGCACTGCCAGCTGGGCTGCCCATTCCTCACGGGAGCTCTGTGTGTGTGTGTGTGTGTGTGTGTGTGTGTGTGTGTGTGTGTGTGTGTGTGTGTGTGTGTGTGTGTGTGTGTGTGTGTGTGTGTGTGTGTGTGTGTGTGTGTGTGTGTGTGTGTGTGTGTGTGTGTGTGTGTGTATGCATGCCAGACACTAGCGGGATGTTTTATTTTGTTGTAGAGGAGGAGAGAGGTAGAAGAGAGGAGACCTAATAGGAATGAATGGTTGCTGTGGCGCGGTCTATAGAGAGACAGCCCTCCATCTCACTTACCTCCTGTTTGCTCAATTTCCTCCATGTACCAAAGAGCACCTGGGGTCTGCTAACAGTCTCCCACTGCAACTCAAAACAGGGGCCACCCGAGATAATAGCCAATCCAGCTCTGCCGTTCCCAAATCCGAGAGGGCCAAAAGACCCTGCTCTTTGTTTAAGATTTCCAATGAACAAACCCATGTCTCTGTTTCTGCCTGCAAACCATTCCAAACCATCCAACCTTATATAATGACGTTTTTTTCTCTTTCTCTTTGCAATGATGCGGAAAATGGCGTCGAAGGCTGCCGTTTTTATAGGCTCCTAACCAATTGTGCTATTGTGTGTGTGTTTTTTTGTGTTATTTGTAACTTATTTTGTACATAAAGTTTCTGCCACCGTCTCTTATGACCAAAAATAGCTTCTGGATATCAGAACAGCGATTACTCACCTTGTACTGGACAAAGATTTTTTCTTTAACGAGTCGGACATGAAGGATTTACTTCAGACACTGGACAAGGCACAAATCCCCGTCATTCGCATGAAGAAGAGATGGAGATATAGGGTTCGTAGTTCTGGGTGCCTTGTAAGAATGCGACGGCGAGTGTGTAACCCGCATCTACCGTCAGTCCTATTAGCCAACGTGCAATCATTGGATAATAAACTGGATGAGCTCCGATCAAGACTATCCTACCAACAGGACATTAAAAACTGTAATATCTTATGTTTCACCGAGTTGTTGCTGAACGACGACATGGATAACATACTGCTGTGTTTTCCGTGCATCGGCAAGATAGAACAGCTGCCTCCGGTAAGACAAGGGGTGGTGGCCTATGTCTATTTGTCAATAACAGCTGGTGCACGAAATCTAATATTAATGAAGTTTCGAGATTTTGCTCAACTGGGGTAAAGTATCTCATGATAAGCTGCAGACCACATTATTTACCATGGTAGTTTTCATCTATATTTTTCGTAGTTGTCTATTTACCACCACGATGCTGGCACTAAGACCGCACACAACGAGCTGTATAAGGCCATAACCAAACAAGAAAATGCTCATCCAGAGGTGGCGCTAGTGGCCGGGGACTTTAATGCAGGGAAATCCATTTTACCTCATTTCTACCAGCATGTTACATGTGCAAACAGAGGGAAAAAACTCTAGACCACCTTTACTCCACACACAGAAACACATTCAAAGCTCTCCTGCGCCCTCCATTTGGCAAATCTGACCATAACTCTGTGCTCCTGATTCCTGCTTACAAGCAAAAACTAAAGCAGGTAGTACCAGTGACTCGATCAATACGGAAATGGTCAGATGACGCAGATGGTAAACTACAGGACTGTTTTGCTAGCACAGACTGGAACATGTTCCGGGATTCTTCCGATGTCATTGAGGAGTACACCACATCAGTCACTGGCTTCATCAATAAGTGCATCGATGACGTCGTCCCCACTGTGACCGTATGTACATACCTCAACCAGAAGCCATGGATTACAGGCAACATCCGCACTGAGCTAAAGGGTAGAGCTACCGCTTTCAAGGAGCGGGACTCTAACCCGAATCTTCTAGAATGTCATTGTATGCTATAGAGTTAAGATTTCCATTCACTGGAACTAAGAGGCCTAGCCCGAACGATGAAAAACAGCCCCAGACCATTATTCCTCCTCCACCAGACTTTACAGTTGCCACTATGTATTTGGGCAGGTAGCGTTCTCCTGGCATCTTTCAAACCCAGATTAATCCATCGAACTGCAATGGTGAAGCGTGATTCATCACTCCAGGGAACGCATTTCCACTACTCAAGAGTCCAATGACAGCGAGCTTTACACCTCTCCAGCCAACGCTTGGCATTGAGCATGGTGTGCGGCTGCTTGGCCATGGAAATCCATTTCATGAACCTCCAGACTAACAGTTATTGTGCTGATGTTGCTTCCAGAGGCAGTTTAGAACTCGGTAGTGAGTGTTGCAGGACAGATTATGTTTTGCACTCAGCGGTCCCGTTTTGTGAGCTTGTGTGGCCTACCACTGAAATGTTTCCACTTCACAGTAACAGCACTTACAGATGACCGGGGTAGCTCCAGCAGGGCAGAAATTTAATGAACTGACTTGTTGGAAAGGTGGCATCCTATGACAGTGCCACGTTGAAAGTCACTGAGCTCTTCAGTAAGGCCATTCTACTGTCAGTGTTTGTCTATGGAGATTGCATGGATTTGTGCTCAATTTTATACACCTGTCAGCAATGGGTGTGGCTGAGATAGCCAAATTCATTAATTTGAAGGGGTGTCCACATACTTTTGTATATATAGTGTACATACCGCAGCCCGTCCCAAGGGCATGGTCTTTCTGATAAATCAGGATGGGAAGCATCGGAATCATTAGGAAACTCAAACCCTTAAACTTGAGTCTAAATCGATGAGTAGAGCTGCCTGTAAAGAGTGCAGCTAAACAAACAGCGTTCGACTTCCCGATCGCCACACTATCAACATTTCACCCTGATATGACGGGACGCTGGGAAAACCACTTGGTTCCTGTCCATCATGCCAGAGACATATGAGCCCAGCTCTTCACAGGAGAAAACAAACACAGAGCCCATGAAGAAGCAGTTGGATAGGCTACACACCAAATACACTGACAGCTAGCTAGCCATGTAGCTAGCACATTTAGTAAGCACATTTAGTAGAAGGAATCTGATCTGAGTAAAAGGATAGCAACAATGGACAATGAATGACGGTATAGCTTTGTATGCTGCAGTATCCACATTTAATGCAGAGGTATTTTCAGTCTTTGTCTGTCTGCCTCCATGCCTCTTGCTCCTCTATGTCACTTTAAAATTAATCAATTTGTAAAATGCCACAATCTAGTAAGGCTTTTAATGTCTCCAGTGTCTGCACTGCTAAGTGTAGACTAGTTGAACGCCAACCCTTGCTAGCCTAACTTCCTCGCATGACCAACAATGAACCAGCTACGTTAGCTAGCTAGTTAATGTGAGCCTACTAGGCTACATCTAGGCTACATATTGAACTTCAATTGTCTCGGGCCAGTGGCCAGTATATATGAATTCATGGTTAGATCAGAATCAGGGTCATTGGCCTGTACAGAGAATTAAGTCAAAACCAAATCCAAATCCCCATCTCCATCCATGTCTTAGGAAAAGGTAGATTTAGCAAGCTAGCTACTGCAGGACATCAACACAAGCAGACCAGAAAGAGGCAAACCCAAACTGGTGTTTAGCTGTGCCAGGACAACCAACAGTTGAGCTCAGCTCAATGCTGATTGGATGCTGAATCAAGGGCGGCTGAATCAAGGGAGGCCAAATACTTGCTGGCATCAATCAATCAAATGCTACGGCAGCAACATGTCATACTCTCCATGAATACACGCCACTGTAACCAGCAACCTTTTGGAAAGGGCCAGGCATTACACACACCACTTTATCTCCCTGTCAAATCACACATGGAGGAATTGGGGTGGCAGGTAGCCTAGTGGTTAGAGTGTTGGGCCAGTACCCGAAAGGTTGCTAGATCGAATCCCTGAGCTGACAAGGTAAAAATCTGTTGTTCTGCCCCTGAACAAGGCAGTTAACCCACTGTTCCTAGGCTGTCATTGTAAATAAGAATTTGTTCTTAACTGTTAAATAAAGAGGAAGTAGATATGGCGGGTCATGTTTCCTTTTTTTAATAGGCCCTTCTCTAACTAATGCTTTTAAATTATAGATTTAACAAGAGCTCTCCACGGTACAAAGGGTAGTTTGGTGATCCCACGCTTGAGAGTAATCAGAATGAAGAGAAGAGGAGAGGAGTCTCTTTCAGCTCAGAGGCAGTCCAGCCCCAGACAGGAGTAGTGAATAAGACAAGGTCTGCTGGCCTTTAAGTCCCACGTAACGCACTCAAGACAAACTGAACGACTGACTCTCTCTCCTCAACCCAGGGCCTCGCAATTAAACACTCTGGAATTAAAATCGCACATCTCTTCATTAACATGAGGTTTAAGGCATAGATGCACAAATTAATCCCTTGTTACAATAGCCTGAGTATCATCACATAATGGTACTTTTGCTGAGCAATTAGGCTAGGTCTTTGAGTGAGGCGGTCATGCAGGTAGAGTTGTATCAGATGGTGTCAGCCTTTTATGAATGTTGTGTTTTTTTTATTGTGGTTTCAGATAGGCCTCAGGAGAGATATCATTATGAGTGAAGGGAATGATGCTGTGGTCTTTAAATGCACATATTTAAACCTGATGCATAAAATAGACTAGTTGAACATCTGGTGGTTGTACACTACTCTTACTGCCTGTGCATTAAAACCCTGTTACTCACAATGGCTCCTACCAGCGTGGCAGAGAAAAAACTTGTTCTGCAATGTCAAGAGAAAGTCAAAGAATGCTTGTTAGCTTAATGGAATTAATTAATGGAAAATAAATCAATGGCTAGGTCTCTAAGAGCTTTGCACAACTGGATTGTACAATTATGCTTTTCAACATTCTTCAAGCTCTGTCAAGTTGGTTGTTTATCATTGCTAGACAGCCTAGATTGTTTGGATTGTTAAAAATTGTTTCAAAAAGGCCTGGACCAGGCAACTGTTTGGAGAATTATCTGTCAGACAGGACACAATGTGTGATTTCTGATAGTGTTAGGTCTAGTTTGCCGGATATTCCCGAAAGGTGTACCGTAGGGGTCAGTATTAGGACCTGTTCGTTTTACCATTTACAAAAATAACATTGTCTATCTGTTTAACCTCTACGGGATTGGTGTCCACCCCGGAGGGATGGTTGAGCTAACGTGCGCTAATGTGATCAGCATGAGGTTGTATGTATGGGCAGAAAGCTTAAATTCTTGTTAATCTAACTTCACTGTCCAATTCACAGTAGCTATTACAGTGAAAGACTACCATGCTATTGTTTGAGGAGAGTGCACAGTTATGAACTTGAATATGTATCAATAAACCAATTAGGCACATTTGGGTAGAATTGGTAGAATATTTTGAACAGAATTGCAATGGTTCATTGGATCAGTCTAAAACTTTGCACATACACTGCTGCCATCTAGTGGGCAAAATCTAAATTGTGACTAAAGTGGAAAAATACATTATGGTCTTTCTCTTGCATTTCAAAGATGAAAATACATTTTAAAAATCACATGTTTTTTTCTTTGGATTATCTTTTACAAGATCTATTTTTTTGTATTCTTCTATATTCATTTAACATTTCCACAAACTTCATAGTGTTTCCTTTCAAATGGTATCAAGAATATTTATATCCTTGCTTCAGGTCCTGAGTTACAGGCAGTTAGAATTGGGTATGTAATTTTAGGCGAAAATGTATCCTTTTAAGAAGGTCATACAAAAGATCATTTGATTTTGAATTTTAAGGCCCCTTGAAGTATCAATTTTTATTTTTTTATTATGCTTATTAGATTTCTTCTGGACCACAGAAACTCTAAGAGGTTAAAAAATATACTGATGAGCTAGTTAAAAAGCTAAGATTTGAAGTGGCCTTCTTTTTTAGAAATATATCTTGCCTCTCCCTAAACAGCAGGAAGCAGATTGCATAGTCAAATGTCCTGCCTGTGCTTGACTACCGTGACATAATTTACCAGAATGCAGCAGCCACTACTCTTAAACCTTTGGATGCTGTCTATCATAGCGCCCTTCGCTTTATCACAGGTGGCAGTTGTAATACTCATCACTGCATCCTTTACCAAAATGTCTTCATTGAAGTCCTGTAGATCACTTCACTATTCAATTTTTGTTTACAAAGCTCTACTACACAAGCTTCCGACTTACCTAACTTTGTTGTATAAAAACATGGGTTACCAAACCTGTTCACAGGGTTGGTTAACTCTTGAGGTCCCTCGAGTCTCCACCAAAATTAGGTAAATCCGCTTCCAGTTTAAATGCACCTCACTGCTGGAACAATTTACAAAACTCATTACAATTGGATGTTCTGGTGCTGCTCTGTCAATTTAAAGTTTTAATTAAGCACCTAGTAGATGAAGAAACTGAAGTAATAGTTTTTCAGAAATGTTGTGTTGTACTGTATTTCTATTTTATTTGACATTGTGTTGATGGCTTTTCTGTTTCATATTGTATTTGATTGTTGTCTTGGGGCAGTTAGGATCAAAACTTTATTTTAAGAATGTGAAATGTCAGAATAATAGTAGAGAGAATTATTTATTTCAGCTTTTATTTCTTTCATAAAATTTCCAGTGGGTCAGAAGTTTACATACACATAATTAGTATTTGGTAGCATTGCCTTCAAATTGTTTAACTTGGGTCAAACATTTTGGATAGCCTTCCACAAGCTTCCCACAATAAGTTAGGTGAATTTTGGCCCATTCCTCCCGACAGAGCTGGTGCAACTGAGTCAGGTTTGTAGGCCTCCTTGCTCGCACACACTTTTTCAGTTCTGCCCGCAAATTATCTATGGGATTGAGGTCAGGGCGTTGTGATGGCCTCTCCAATATCTTGACTTTGTTGTCCTTAAGCCATTTTGCCACAATTTTGGAAGTATGCTTGGGGTAATTGTCCATTTGGAAGACCCATTTGCGACCAAGCTTTAACTTCCTGACTGATGTCTTGAGATGTTGCTTCAATATATCCATGTAATTTTCTTTTCCTCAAGATGCCATCTATTTTGTGAAGTGCACCAATACCTCCTGCAGTAATGCACCCCCACAACATGATGCTGCCACCCCCATGCTTCACGGATAGGATGGTGTTCTTGCAAGCCTCCCCCCTTTTTCCTCCAAACATAACAATGGTAATTATGGTGAAACAGTTCTATTTTTGTTTCATCAGACCAGAGGACATTTCTCCAAAAAGTACAATCTTTGTCCCCATGTGCAGTTGCAAACCGTAGTCTGTCTATTTTATGGCGGTTTTGGAGCAGTGGCTTCTTCCTTGCTGTGAGGCCTTTCATGGTTATGTCGATATAGGACTCATTTTACTGTGGATATAGATACTTTTGTACCTGTTTCCTCCAGCATCTTCACAAGGTCCTTTGCTGTTGTTCTGGGATTAATGCACTTTTCGCACCAAAGTACATTCATCTCTAGGAAACAGAACACATCTCCTTCCTGAGCTGTATGATGGCTGCGTGGTCCCATGGTGTTTATACTTGCGTACTATTGTTTGTACAGATGAGCATGGTACCTTCAGGCATTTGGAAAATGCTCCCAAGGATGAACCAGACTTGTGGAGATCTACAATTTTTTTTCTGAGGTCTTGGCTGATTTCCTTTGATTTTCCTATGATGTCAAGCAAAGAGGCACTGAGTTTGAAGGTAGGCCTTGAAATACATCCACAGGTACACCTCTAATTGACTCAAATGATGTCAATTAGCCTATCAGAAGCTTCTAAAGCCATGACATCATTTTCTGGAATTTTCCAAGCTGTTTAAAGGCACAGTCAACTTAGTGTATGTAAACTTCTGACCCACTGGATTTGTGATACAGTGAATTATAAGTGAAATAATCTGTCTGTATATAATTGTTGGAAAAAGGACTTGTGTCATGCATAAAGTAGATGTCCTCACCGACTTGCCAAAACTATAGTTTGTTAACAAGTCATTTGTGGAGTAGTTGAAAAACGAGTTTTAATGACTCCAACCTAAGTGTATGTAAACTTCTGACTTCAACTGTACCCACGTGGGTGATTGAAAGATAAACTTGAGGTCTACACTCCAGTCCAGTCGGTAGTGGTAATGCCCCTTAAAGTTTGTTGCCAACCGCCATATAAAGTCCAAAGAAGAAGAAGAGGCTTGAAGGAGGAGAGATTACTAGAAATGAACTCGGTTTACCATTTTATCTGTGGATTAATTGTTGGAGTAGAGAACCTTGTGCATTTCAGGTAAAATTAACAAACCAATGTTTATATCCCAGGACAAATTAGCTAGCAACAGCAAGCTAGCTACAGTAGCTAAATTACCATAAAAGTTTGCTTATCGACCTGTCCCCAAGTTAATGTAATTGGTTCAGAGTTAGTTTTGATATTTCAACCTGCGTGTCCTGATCGCGTCTGGTGTGGGGGGACAAAATCAACATGCGCGCAATGGTCCACGCAGACGCATGTGCGTGTGCGGTCTGGTCAGCATGTTAGTCTCAGTCTTGGGACATTCATTGGGACCTCTCTCTTCATCTGCAAACAACCTTTCACAGTTTTCCATATCTGAGGGCAGAAAACATCTAAGAAACATGCTTCATTATATTTAAATTAGATAGCACTGAATATTATGTTGGTATTAACTCTAGGGTGTCCACATTTAAAATACCCAAAGGCGGACAACAGGATGATTTTGTGGGACATTAGCCGGAACGTGACTTCAACATGAATAAAAGCATTTGGCAGCACATCCCTTAATTTAAAACATCTACATAACATAACCATCCTAAAATCTCAACCATCTAAAGAAATTAGATTATGTTTGTGGTGTAATAGTAAAGTTATACTATGCATTCATATTTGGTTATGTTATGTAAAATACTAACCCAATGGGCACACACTGGTTGAATCAATGTTGTTTCCACATCCTTTCAACTAAATTACGTTGAAGTCATTATGCGATCTTGCAAGACATTAATTCAGCTTTAATCTAACTTTACTAAACAAGCACCATTCTGAGAAGTGAGAAGCCGGTGCACTTCATTAAATGAGCAATTGAAGCGTAACTAGTCTACTCTTTGCCTGGCGAAAAATTTGGTGATGCAGAAACGAGACCACATGTGTGGAATGTGTGGCTGTTTTATTAATATGGGAATATTTGGGAATATTTGAGCAAGGAAACATTTACGGTCGGTCTCAAGGAATGTAAAATTGTTAGGAAGGAAGACTTAAAACGGGATTGAGTGAAGTAACAGCAAACATGTGGAATGAGCCACTAATGAGCATGGAGAGCATCACAAATTTGACAATATTACCTTATATCTTTCAGTCTCAAAAGGCTATATACTTACTTGTGTAGCTCTTCATTAGAAGCACGCTTTTTTAAGTAATTATGCCAAACTGTCCTCTCCAAGTTTAGCTGGAATTTAGCCCCAAAAGATTGAATAAATATGATTGGTTGAAGATAGGCCTATCTCGTCTGGTGCCGCACAGAATATTCAATCTCAATAACTATTGGAGAAGTTGTACTCGCTGACAAAGGCCATGCAGCCAAAACGCGTCAGAGTTTTTAAACTTTGTTTCCATTGAACATGCCATACAAATAAAGGCATTTTAATTAATTATATGAAGAGTGCTTTGGTACTCCTTTCATTTTGATGACCAATTTACCCCTTTTACCAAAGCGCACCTTCTGTCTACAAAAACCTACTATTGTGTACCTTAGCAGCGCCAGCCTTCCTTCTTTTTTTTGTACAAGTGCTTAACATCACCAGTAGGCTACCAATCCTTATGATATACATTGAGTGTACAAAACATTAAGAACCCCTTTTCCAGTATTGAGTTGCACACCCCTTTGCCCTCAGAATAGCCTCAATTCGTCAGAGCATGGACTCTACAAGGTGTAATAAGCATTCCACAGGGATGCGGGTCCATGTTGACTCCAATGATTCCCACAGTTGTGTCAAGTTGGCTGGATGTCCTTGGGTGGTGGACCGTTCTTGATACACACGGGAAACTGTTGTGCATGAAAAACCCAGCAATGTTGCAATTCTTGACACACTCAAACCGGTGCGCCTAGCACCTACTATCATACCCTGTTCAAAGGCACGCTAATCCTTTGTCTATTCACCCTCTGAATGGCACTCGTGTACAATTCATGCCTCAATAATAGGACATTAGCTAGCTGATAATATTTATTTCAATTTGCTAACTAAACAGTGTGTAAAGTTTGCTGGCTAGCTAGCAGCTCAGTTGAGTAAGCCTACAAAGTGGCCTAGTTACAGTAGATAGCTAATAATACATAAGCTGTGTTCGAATACTCATACTAATCGCACTAACTGTACTATTTGTGACGTAAATTGAGTATGTAGTATGCTCATTGGTCAACTAACTTCCTAACGTTTATTGACTTGATTATTCATGTCATTCTTAGCTTAGCTAAGTGGTATAGTCGTTGTGTGTTCTCAATGGACATTGTTCATTCGCTCTGGCTATCTACTCCGATTTCAGAGCACTCTCATCTGAGTATGCCAGAGTGCAGAATGACTGATGAATTTACGAACGCTCAACACCCATTGAATATAACCGGTGTTAGTAAATGTCGGCAAAAAAAGCATAATTAAATTGGTTTCCTGCAGCACAGTTACCGTCACCAACGCTCTGGATAACATGAAAACAGCTTAACCAGCTCTACTAGGGAGAGTAAAATGGTCAGAGTGAGGTGTTCTCTCATTTGTGTCTGGAAGTAGCTAGTGAGCTAGGCAACGTTAGCCAGTTAGCTAGGGTGCTTGACTGCCGTTGTGAGGTCAGAACGCTCAGATCAACCCTACTCCTCAGCCAGAGCTCCCAGTGACGTGTGCGCTCTGAACGCTCCGAGAGCGAAACGCAATCTGACAACGCTCTGAATTTATGAACACCCAGAGCGCACTCTGGCACTACAGATTGAATTTATAAACACACCCGAAATCGTAGGATGTCTAGCTAGTAATGTGTTATGCTAAAAAGCTAGCAAGATGTTGCATGGTAACAGCATCAACTTCCGGTATACAGGTGAAGCGCTAGTACGTTCAACTGAAAGGATACCATTCGTTTACAGTATACTACAATTAACTAATAGTATATAGTATGTAGTATATACTCATTAGGTATGTAGTATACAGTATGTTAGTATGGGGTATTTGAACACAGCTACATCTTTTTACATATTTTTTGGGGTTTATTTATTTCCCACTGCCTCCGATTTTCTCAATCTCAATCTATCCAACAATGACGATCAACCTGTTCATGCTTTGTGTTCTTGTTCCGAGTACGGCCATTCTTCATTGTGTGTTTCGTGTGTTGTTTTTGGAACTTGATGCCACTACCTACTTTTTCTGGCTCCCGGACAGGGGCATATCCAAGGGTGGGGTGGTCCAGTCCGGGTGAAGATGCCACTGAGTGCTGCTAGAATCAGTTTCCCTGCCCCGAATGCTACATGAGGAAAGTGTAATACTGACAGATCAGCTCTCACTTGCACAACATGCCGCTGGTCCCACTTCATTAGGTTGATCAACTTGACTAATGGTCTATCAGATCTCATATTTAAGGGGGGTGCGGGGCACCTTGGGCCACCCTGGGCCACCCCTTGGACACGCGACACTGTATGGGACCAAATACTAAACTTCTGATGACTTTATTTCTAAGAATATTTAGGGGTGTCAATAATTTTGACCCTTTCCTTTTTGAGAAAAATGTATATTAGTTGTTAAACAAAGTCTCTTTCTTTGAGCAAATGTATCGAAATTTCCCTTCTTTTTATACCATATAGCTCAGTATTTGAATTATTTTATTTTATAGTCATTATTGCACATTTATATCAAGGGTGTCAATAGTTGCGGACCCTACTGTACCTCTCTGCTAGACACGGTACACTGGATCTGAATGCTTCACTTTATTAGAGTCGGTGTGGCTGTGGCAAGGCCACTCCACCATGCTACTGATTAAGAAGAGATCGCACTGTTAATCTTGTTTTCCAGATGGTAAGAGAAGTCATGTTGAAGATAATTAAGCCATACCTTGCCTTTTATAATATTGTATAGAGAGAGGGAGGGAGAGGAGGGATGGGAGGGTAAAAAGAGAGAGAAGAGAGAGTTGGAGAAAGGGAGAAAGCGAAGGTCAGTTCAGCATGTGAAAGAAAAGCTTTCAGTTGTTCCACTAAAATGAGAAAGGACAGTCATTGAATAAGAGTTTGTGCTGTGCAAATCAGTGTTTTCTTCTTTTTGTTGATTAATCTGAATAAATTACCTTGTTTTCATGGTATTAAACCGTGTCCATATTAGGAATGCACCCTTTCCCCATCCCATGATTGGGTAAATTGACAATGTCACCTTCCTGATTGCCTTTGGGAAGAAGAAAGGCTTCTTGTGTGTGCTTGTCTTTAAATGTGATTGATTTAGTGGTTTACGTCATAGCTGACAAAAGACATTGGTTTAATCCCCACAATGGTGGTCTTAAAGACTAGGCTCACTATGTCAGGTAGGTGATACCTTTGAATACTTTAGAGAGTCTTAAACTAGAACCTCACTAAAAGCCAGGCCTTGAAAAGGTCATTAGCTAGCTTTCTACTGTCTGCAGAATCATCCGAGGCATAGGTTTTCAAAGCTTCTCTTGGTTCAAGCAGAAGCCCCTTCAAGATATAAATCAATCAATTCTCTATTTATTATTTACCAACTCAGCAACTGTAAACAATGTGGAACCTCTTCTATATACACCTTAACTGGCCTCTAACAACAATGTGGATTTTAGCCGTCCATCTCCACATCCATTCTCTTCACCTTCTATTGTGCCTACCACTCTTCCAGCTCTTAAAGCTCCACATTTTAAAAACACACACGCTACATGGCAAAGAACATTGTCTGCCGCTCGCAATTATATGACTTATTCATAACAACCAGAAAGAGGGAGGAACAGAGTGACAGAGAGAGAGAGAGAGCAATGGAGAGACAGAGAGAGACAGAAAGAGAGGGATACAGATGTAACATAAAAAGACTGGTGAAAAGATGAAGTGATGGCTCCTTGGCGCCATGGTAACAAACAGCAGCTCTCACTCACCTAACGGGCCCTGGGCTTGACGCTAATGTCTGGTGACATCCCAGTCAGCCTGCTCATGGGGACTAAGCAGGACATCCCTCCAGCAGGGCTTTCTCTCTCTCATTCTCTCACTCTCTCTCACACACACACACACACACACACACACACACACACACACACACACACACACACACACACACACACACACACACACACACACACACACACACACACACACACACACACACACACACACACACACACACACACACACACACACACACACACACACACACACACACACACACACACACACAAACACACACAAAACGGCCTTTCCTGTGGCTCAGTTGGTAGAGCATGGTGTTTGCAACGCCAGCATGGTGTGTGCAACGCCAGGGTTGTGAGTTCGATTCCCATGTTGGGGCCAGAACAAAAAAATATATATATTTTTTTAAATGCATGAAATGAAAATGAAATGTATGTATTCACTACTGTAAGTCACTCTGGATAAGAGCATCTGCTAAATGACTAAAATGTAAATGTAACACACAGAGGAGGTTTGTACAGTGTACCTAGCTCAAATCGGGCATGTGCAGAAGCTTAAACAGCATGACAATACAGCTCAAAAGCTACACTAGTTATTTGTGGCCAGGTCTCTGTTGGAGAATATCTTACTTCTCTTTCAAATTTTGCATTAATTGGATTAAATAAAGAAATCAGATCTCTAGAGCTGTTGTGCCTTCGGAAAAAATCACACCCCTTTTTCCACATTTTGTTGTGTTACAACCTGAATTTAAAATGGATTAAATCTAGATTTTTTTTTGTCACTGGCCTACACACAATACCCCATAATGTCAAAGGGGAATTCTGTTTGTAATTTGTACAAATTAATAAAAAATGTTAAGCTGAAATGTCTTGAGTCAATAAGTAATAAGTTATAGAAAGCCTAAATAAGATCAGGAGTAAAAATGTGCTTAACAAGTCAGATAATGAGTTGCTATTACTCACTCTGGGTACAATAATAGTGTTTAACATGATTTTTCAATGAATGCCTCATCTCTACCCCACACATACAATTATCTGTAAGGTCCCTCAGTCAAGACGTGAATTTCAAACACAGGTTGAACCAAAAAGACCAGCGATGTTTTCCAATGCCTCACAAAGAAGAGCACCTATTAGCAGATTGGTAAAAATAAACAAAACAGACATTGAATATCCCTTTGAGAATGGTGGAGTTATTAATTACACTTTGGATGGTGTATCAATACACCAGTCACTACAAAGACACAGGCTTCCTTCCTAACTCAGTTGCCAGAGAGAAATGAAACTGCTCAGGGATTTTATCATGAAGCCAATGGTGACTTTAAAACAGTATAATGGCTGTGATAGGAGAAAACTGAGGATGGATCTACATTGTAGTTATTCCACAAAACAAACCTAATTGACAGAGTGAAAAGAAGGTAGCCTGTACAGATAAAAATATGAAAACATGCATAAACATGCATAAAACATGCATCCTGTTTGCACAAGGCAATACAGTAATACTGCAAAAATTGTGGCAATGCAATTAACTTTATGTCCTGACTGTCAGGGATCCCATTGGAACTTTCATCACGCACACCTGTCCCCTATTCCCACTGATTAGTATTTGTATATATGTGCCCTTTGGTTTCCATTGAGGGGTCAATTATTGTTACAATGTCCGTGAGTACTTGTGCTGTGTGTTTTGGGTTTCAACCCTGTGTTTTTGTTACGTGTTTGTTTGGTCTTCGTCCCTGTACTTTTACATAGCACGCCGTAATATGGGCTTAATTAAAAAAAATATTACGCATTCCTGCGCCTGACTCCCGAATCATTCATGCCAACGTGACACTGAGTACCACTTTCCATATGTTCAAGCATAGTGGTGGCTACATAATGTTATGGGTATGCTTGTAATCGTTAAGGACAGGGGAGTTTTTCAGGATACATTTTCTTTATGGAATTCAGCACAGGCAAAATCCTAAAGGAAAATTTGGTTCAGTCTGCTTTCCACCAGACACTGGGAGATGAATTCACCTTTCAGCCAGTGCTTAATTTGAGCCAGATCCACCTCTCGCAGCATGATTTATTAATAGTTTCACTCTTCGCACTATAGACATTTTAATAAAAGCGATCTGTGTTAAATCAAGTTGCCTCCTTGTTATTTCTCCCGCCCCGCAGAAAGACCATGTAAAAGTGAGGGGATCCTTCTGCGTAATCATCCTATCCTGCCACACTGATTCCAGACCTGCTCTCTTATTTGTGCATACTGTAGATGTTATGGGGAGGGCCGGTGGGTTAAGTTACTGATCTTGACACAGGTCTTTGTAGAGGTGGTCAGCTGGTTAAGCGGTGCCTACGTAATCATGTCACATAACCTAGGCTAGAAGTCTCCCAACTGAATTTGAAACGTGGTAAAGCCAAATAAAAAATGGATAAGAAAAGGCAATCGAGTTTGGTGACATTTTTCAAGTCCAAAAATCCTGAAAAATATTGTGAATCGAACCCAGAACAATCCGGATAACTTTCAGTGCCGGATGAGAGGAGTGAGGGGCAAACTGTTCCTAAAGGCGATGCCTTAGCTAGCAGCGCTGCTAATACCACCAGTTCAGCATCCCCACCGGCACCTCCACTAGCTAGTAGGCCTACTAGCGAGTCAGACTCAGCGGGAGAGGGAGACGGAGAGCTGGGGATGGGGCAGCGCATCCACCGACGAAGTGCTCGTAGCAGGTGCAATTTGTAGTTCAAGAACAAGCAAATGTATAACCCCTGGCTTGTCAAGCACAATTAGTAAAAACACAACAAAGAGCACTCAGAAAAAAAGGTTTTTGAACATGCCCTAACCAAGGCACGTTTGGTGTCAGAAAGCATTATAGACAAGGCTAAAGAGGACACCC
The DNA here is from genome assembly GCF_965601325.2 of Salmo salar. Classification (NCBI taxonomy): domain Eukaryota; kingdom Metazoa; phylum Chordata; class Actinopteri; order Salmoniformes; family Salmonidae; genus Salmo; species Salmo salar. Next base: position 20,392,946 of record NC_138312.1, on the reverse strand, counting down.
AGGTTATAGTTAACTCTCAAAATGAAAAAAATAGACACTACAGCTTGAGTCTTCAGAACAGCCTTAGAAGGAGGCTAAACGTCACAGCCACATGCCCGCTCATGGCTTTAAATAGACTTGACATGGAGAAAGCCACTGTGGGAGGTTTTGAAAACTAAGGTAGAAACATGGTTTTCCTTTACCAACTTGTTCTGTACTGTGAAGTTAATCTGAATATGTGCTTCATATTATCACATAGGCAGGAGGCCTATATATTCTCATATGTGTTCTGCTGTAGCCTACATTGACTTATTATTATTATTTGAAGTTCTATTTGTGATATGTGTTTTACTGCTACAATGAAGTCTTGAAAATTATATGAAATTCGGGTCTTGTAAGCCCCACGGCTGAGTATGTGTTCATATGTTGCTGTACATTGATGTCTAGAAAATTAGGCTATAAGAAATTCTGACATGTGTAAGGCCCACAGCTACAGTATACTAAATGCTTAGAATTAATCAGCTCCTTGGAGAGTGCTGTCCGTTTCACCACCATAGATATTAGGCTACTTGGATGTTTATTCTTTCTGCTGCGCTGCTAGTTGTGTTTGTAACTTTTTTCTCAATGTGTACCTCAGAGCCCGCCGGAACCCCCCCCCCCCCGGTGCACTCACTATGTGTTCCGGGACCTCCCGATTTACAAATTAAGCACTGCTTTCAGCAGGACAATAACCTAAAACAGTTTTGACTTAAATCTACATGAAAATCTATGACGAGACCTGAAAATGGTTGTCAAGCAATGATTATCAACCAATTTGACAGAGCTTGAAGAATTTTGAAGAGAATAATGGGCAAATGTTGCACAATCCAGGTGTGGAAAGCTCTTAGAGACTTACCCAGAAAGACTCTAATCGCTGCCAAAGATGCTTAAAAAAAAAAACTATTATATTTAATCAATTTTTAATTCAAGCTGTAACAAAACTAAATGTGGAACAAGTCAAGGGGTATGAGCTCTTTCTGTAAGCTCTCTGTCAGATCACACCTCATACTAAGGACCCTACCCATCCCTTCTTCTTAGGAGGCACAAGAGCTTCTCTGAGACATGGGACGTCTCTGAGACATGCTGACAAATTATACATCACTGGAGCAGTTATGCTTTTGCAATACACTGCTAGCCGAGGTGAAGACAAGTTTGGCTTTTGACTTAGAGTTAAGTAAGGTCTTTTAACTCAATCAGCATTCTCCCTAATGGCTCATCGTGGATTCTGTTTGAAGAGCCTGATACATGAATTAAGTTATTTGCAACTTCCAAAGAGCAGCTGTTTTACAGATTAAAGGATCAGACACTCTCCTCATACTCGCCTCACACATCTTCACACTGCGTCAGACCCAGACATTAGTGAACACTCCACATTCAAAAAGAGGCGAGCGAAGACACGGGAGATGTGCGTGTTATTATTGTAGCCTATATAGTAACCCTTGAGTGGTAATCACAAGTTGACTCGCATCAATGATTATTATGTAATATGAAAATAACATGGGTGTTACTGTCAGAATGATGAACAACCTCTTCCATATGTAACGTGTACCAAACCTGCTGGGGTTCTATAGAATGCTCACATGATGTGTCCCAGCTTCTGTGTTTCTGAGGCAATAGTTACAATACTTCAGGTCTTTATTTCACAAGACTTTACTGTCACACAATACATACCACCTCTATTACACAGTCTCCCACCGCTCCACCATAAGTAAAGCTACGTGAGCGATGAGCAACCCCATTGCCAACAGCTTCATTAATTAGAATGCTGTGTGCATCCTCTCCATCTGACTCCGGCAGCTGTTCACAGATGACTTGTTCCATGGGAGGATCCTTGGGCCTAAGAAAACATTTCCCCACAGCCCCACCGGCTCTCCAGCTGCTGTACGTCTCACATTGCCACAGCATCCACCATGGGCCCAGGGCAGAGACGCCATCGTGACCACCGGTTCCGGTGACACCAGTTAAGGGGAAGGTGGGATAGGAAGAGAATGGGCGTACCGATAAAAATGTGTTCATCCCGGTCATAGTTTGATTGCTCACCCTGGTCATCAATCACAATCCTGTCAAACAGACAGCAGATGTTTGAGCCATGTGTTGAACACGTTGTTGCCCTTAGACAAAGAACACTGGTGGAGACTTCATGCTGGGCCACATGATGCAGTTTGAGGGTTGCCATGGAGACGTGAATCTGGACTGCATAAGTTAGGAACTTTAAAAAACACTCAGGTATGTAGCTTAGATAGTCGAGTCTCGCCAACTAAGTGCTTGTATCATCAGACAGACAGCATAACATCTGTTCAGATAGAGATGGATTAGGAAAACATTTAGCACATAAAGACAGTTTGACACTTGGTCTGCCTTCCTGCCTCCATGGACTCATTAAGGTATAGAATGCACAGTGCTGCCCACCAGTATGTCTGTTACAGTAAATAATAACCGACATTGTTCTCTGGATGAAAATGTCTTCATGGCTCACATAACTGCTGTTTCTATAGAATAAATGTGTAGTCTTCAAAACTGTAGTATGTGAGCTTGAGAGGGCTCATGGTCCAGAGCCTGAGTGAACTGAAATCATTACGATCTCTTGGACCCGGCTCTGCAGAAATCGAGCTCTCCGCACAGGGCTGGGGAGGAGGGGTCAGGGGACAAATGGTGGCTGGGGAATGGGTCAGTGATTACAGTAAGAGGCCCAGTCGCTCATCGATCTCCTGGTTCAGGCTGGTGGTAGTGAGCGACTGGGGCTCCATCTCACGCGTAGACAGACCTGATGCTGTGAAACTGGGAGAGGAGAAGGCCAAGGAGAGAACAAGGTCATACAGATACAGTGGCTTACTCTATGAAGTGTTTCAAAATGGAATGGGAAGTGGCATGTCAGTATGTTTCATGTCAGGAAAACATAGAACATGTGTGAAGTGATCCCTATTCCAAACCCATAACCCAAGACCACATTTTTGTCATGATGGAATACAGTATTTCTTCTGCCGTTCTAAATCCAAAAGGATGGAAACATTGCAGTTGTGCTATCTTTAGTCGCTCAGTAATGTTTTTTGTTGTAGTTGATTGAAACTCAAGAATAGCAGTACTTAATCAACCTTTATCACTGATCTGCAATTGTGTAATAAGTTTTTCTGGTCATTGACCTTCATGACCATTTTTATGACTAATTGTGCAATGTACTTATTCACAGAGAAATAATACAAAGTTAATTGCTTATTCAGACATAATCTTTGGCCATGTGAAATTGTAAAAGGACCAAAAAGAAAAGTGCATGACGACATTTTCAAACTTCATGAAAGAGCTGTCAAGCTATAATGGAAAATGCCAAGCTGTGTGATGATGGCTTTTTCACAGCCATAACAGAGACCACATTTAAAAATGTTTGACCCACTCCATCATCTCTCCTCCTCTGAAAATCTATAAACAGAGGTAGAGTGTTGTTAAAAAAGGTATTAAAAAAAAGTAGAATTTAACTAGGTATGTGTGTATTACTATGTGTTAAAATTACCATACAAATGCATTGTGAAAAGGTACCTGTAAAAATACAGATAAAATAGTGTCTTGCATTGAATAGGATTAGTTAACTCAGAGCTCGTTGGCTGCTTTTGAGTGCTAATTAAACAATGGTAGTGGTGTAGGAATAGTACTGTTTCCTATTTACCTGGATACACAGGGTCAGGGCGTCAATGGCTATGTTCCCATATCACGCACACGCACGAGCACGCACACACACACACATACACACACACACAATGCGTGCATACTGTGGGGACACACAATTCAGTCCTATTCAAAATCCTATTTTCCCTAAAACTTAACCCAAACCACAAGACCTAACCTCAACCCTAAACCTAACCATTACTCTTAACCCTAACCCTAGTTCCTGACCCAAAACCTAATTCTAACCCTAACACTATTTCCAAACTTAACCCTAAACCCGCTCTAAATAGCATTTGACCTTGCGGGGACTAACAAAATGTCCCCAGTTGGTAAAATGTTTGCTTGTTTACTATACTTGTGGGGACTTACAGTGCCCACAAATATAGTTAAACATGTCCATACATCACAGACCCCTATTGTTGTACCACTTCTTCCCAGACACACACCTTTCATTACCTGCCCTCATCATCCAGGACCCAGTCATCACAGTCACTGTGATAATCAGAAGTGCTGGCTGCAGTCTACCTCTATACACTCCCACGCATGCACACACGCACCAAACACACAGTGGTCTGCCTCTCAACTCTGTAATCTGCCTGGCCTTCTCTCCTGGTGAGAGTTTGGGAGACTGTGCTGTGCAGTGCTGTGTAGGGCTGAGATGAGGAACGGGAAGTTAATGCAGTGATGCTAGTTGAAGCAGTAATCACGGGTCCATTGTACCATAGGACTTTCTCTCTCTCCCTCTGCTACCCCAGTTCAGTGCAGTGCTGCATGACAGGGACATATATTATACCATTCCCCTCCTCCCAAGAACAATGGCACCATGAAGTTACGTAATATTTAAATGTCTCCAGTACGGTCTCTGCATTGGATGCGTGTTCTATGCATTATTTCCCTAGACATCTCTGTTTTATTGAGTGCTCCTCACTGGTTTGGAAACGATAAGAGCAGAGGCAGATTACCAAATAAATCAAATTACTCTGTTTAACAGAAGCCGCCGCTTGCAGCCGCTAAAAATAGAAGTCCGTTTTTAGAGTTTCTTTTCATCAACACAGGGGCCTGTGCCAAGCATATAATTTTCCCATCATCCAATTTGGCAGAAAGTTTGGACTTCATCATTTGATCACGCTGTGCTTGTCTGCTGGCAGGGAGAGGGTAGCCTTGCTCGATGGGACATCTGCCACCAAGCTGAGTAGAGGCTTTCGCCTGTTTGTTTGTCTTAAACAGCATACTGTACTGGAAACTGTACAACAAAACTACAGCCAGAGATGTTGGCAAGGGAGCAAGAGTTTTAGCAGGAAGTTTGGAAGTTGGTTGGGTTCCTTGATATGCTGATTAGTGTGTTCCTGGATGGTACTCTATACACAGGGTAAATCATTGTAGATGTTTTCGATGAAATAAAGCACATATGACTTAATTTTTTCATGGTGATAATATGAATAATACAGCAACAATGTGCAACTTTAACAATTATATAAAGCATATGAGTCGAATGCCCTGTACTAATCCATTTGTTTTTTGGACAAAATAAACTAACTGTGGTGCTCACTGTTTCTTGAGGGGGGATACACTTACTTATTAATGTTTAAATAATTCATGGCTCTGCTGTTGTAGTATAATTTTTTTGTCAAAATGAGAGAGAGGCAGACTATATCCATCCGAGTTGCCTGCAGTAATGATTTGGTGTTTACAGAGATTCTGTAAAGGAGAAATGTTTTTAAAAAAAAGCTAACGAAAGACAGGAGCCTGGGAAAATAAAGTGATAGACATAAAGGCAGGCAGAGATGTAGCTGGGAAGGGGAAGTGGTTGTCCTCTGTACAGATTTAGAGATAGAGAAAGCATGGGCCTGGGGGCTAGGGACTAGATTAAGACTTAGGTGACTAACTGCACCTGGACTGTCACTGCAGCTTAGAATAATAAGGAAGAAACACGCAGCAAGTAACGCAAGCTAGGGATATCCCACCTGGAATGAATGCACATACACACACACACACACTATGTATTGCTGACACAATTTGTAGTCAGTTAACATCTTGAGGACTTGGGGAATTATTTTCTTTCTTTTAGCCTTTTCTGGTTAGCATATTCAATACGAAAGTAATTAATATTGAATAATTTGGAAAGAATAACATTACTGCCCATGACAGCCACTTCAGAAACAGCCCTCTAAGGCAGAAGCTTTTAATGCGAGGACATTATCTAGGGCATTGCCAAAATGCGTCTCTGTTCTCCTTCTCCAAAGTCCAATCGGAATCGACTCTGTTATCTCTAATGATGGAAGAGAGGGAATAACACACTGAAAGGGAAAAGAGCTAGGCTATATTTTTATTTGGGATATGTTTATGCAATAACTCATGCTGACAATATAAGCTCGCATCTTACATCATGTACCCGTATCATGTGACATATGTTATCATCTTAGTATCCATGTCCTGCTTCTCTCAACCAGTGATGTAACAAATCCCAGTGCTGACATACTGTATCAGAACCATCAGAACAGATTTAGAATAGACACATAAATCACTTACACAAATGCAGATCACTCATCAACATATCTGAAACAACATGAGAGCTGTTGCCATAGAATTACGTACAATCTGTATTATATATGTATATACTGTATGTATAGTGGGGAGAACAAGTATTTGATACACTGCTGATTTTGCAGGTTTTCCTACTTACAAAGCATGTAGAGGTCTGTAATTTTTTTATCATAGGTACACTTCAAATGTGAGAGACGGAATCTAAAACAAAAATCCAGAAAATCACATTGTATGATTTTTAAGTAATTAATTTGCATTTGACTGTACATGGCCCCGTCCATCGTCCCTTTGATGCGGTGAAATTGTCCTGTCCCCTTAGCAGAAAAACACCCCCAAAGCATAATGTTTCCACCTCCATGTTTGACTGTGGGGAAGGTGTTCTTGGGGTCTTAGGCAGCATTCCTCCTCCTCCAAACACGGCGAGTTGAGTTGATGCCAAAGAGCTCCATTTTGGTCTCATCTGACCACATCACTTTCACTCAGTTGTCCTCTGAATCATTCAGATGTTCATTGGCAAACATCAGATGGGTATGTATATGTGCTTTCTTGAGCAGGGGGACCTTGCGGACGCTGCAGGATTTCAGTCCTTCACGGCGTAGTGTGTTACCAATTGTTTTCTTGGTGACTATGGTCCCAGCTGCCTTGAGATCATTGACAAGATCCTCCCGTGTAGTTCTGGGCTGATTCCTCACCGTTCTCATGATCATTGCAACTCCACGAGGTGAGATCTTGCATGGAGCCCCAGGCCAAAGGAGATTGACAGTTCTTCTGTGTTTCTTCCATTTGCAAATAATCACACCAACTGTTGTCACCTTCTCACCAAGCTGCTTGGCGATGGCCTTGTAGCCCATTCCAGCCTTGTGTAGGTCTACAATCTTGTCCCTGACATCCTTGGAGAGCTCTTTGGTCTTGGCCATGGTGGAGAGTTTGGAATCTGATTGATTGATTGCTTCTATGGACAGGTGTCTCTTATATAGGTAACAAGATGAGATTAGGAGCACTCCCTTTAAGAGTGTGCTCCTAATCTCAGCTCGTTACCTGTATAAAAGACACCTGGGAGCCAGAAATCTTTCTGATTGAGAGGGGGTCAAATACTTATTTCCCTCATTAAAATGCAAATCAATTTATAACATTTTTGACATGCGTTTTTTTGTTGTTATTCTGTCTCTCACAGTTCAAATAACCCTACCATTAAAATTATAGACTGATCATTTCTTTGTCAGTGGGCAAACGTACAAAATCAGCAGGGGATCAAATACTTTTTTAAATATATATATATATATATATATATATATATATATATATATATATATATATATATATATATATATATATACAGTACCAGTCAAAAGTTTGGACACACCTACTCATTCAAGGGTTTTTCTTCATTTTTACTATTTTATTTTACTATTTTACTAAAACTATGAAATAACATATATGGAATAATGTAACCAAAAAAGTGTTAAAGAAACCAAGTAGCCACCCTTTGCCTTGATGACAGCTTTGCACACTCTTGCCATTCTCTCAACCAGCTTCATGAGGTAGTCACCTGGAATGCATTTCAATTAACAGGTGTGCGTTGTTAAAAGTACATTTTCTTTCTTAATGCGTTTGAGCCAATCAGTTGTGTTGTGACAAGGTAGGGGTGGTATACAGAAGATAGCCCTATTTGGTAAAAGACCAAGTCCATATTATGGCAAAAACAGCTCAAATAAGCAAATAGAAACGGCAGTCCTTCATTACTTTAAGACATGAAGGTCAGTCAATACGGAACATTTCTAGAACTTTGAAAGTTTCTTCAAGTACAGTCGCAAAAACGATCTAGGGCTATGATGAAACTGAAACTGTCTCTCATGAGGACCACCACAGGAAAGGAAGACACAGAGGATGCAGAGGCTGCAGAGGATAAGTTCATTAGAGTTACCAGTCAGAAATTGCAGCCCAAATAAATGCTTCACAGAGTTCAAGTAGCAGACACGTCTCAACATCAACTGTTCAGAGGCCTTCTTTGTCAAATTGCTGCAAAAAAACACTACTAAAGGACACCAAGAAAAAGAAGAGACTTGTTGGGCCAAGAAACACGAACAATGGACATTAGCCGGTCCTTTGGTCTGATTAGTCAAATTTTAGATTTTTGGTTCCAGCTGCCGTGTCTTTGTGAGACGCAGAGTAGGTGAACGGATGAGCTCTGCATGTGTAGTTCCCACCGTGAAGCATGGAGGAGGAGGTGTGATGGTGTGGGGGGGGGGGGGGGGGGGGGGGTGTTGCTGGTGACAGTGTCAGTGATTTATTTAGAATTCAAGGCACACTTAACCAGCATGGCTACCAAAGCATTCTGCAGAGATACGCCATCCCCTCTGGTTTGCGTTTAGTGGGACCATCATTTGTTTTTCAACAGGACAATGACCCAACACACATTCAGGCTGTGTAAGGGCTATTTGTGGGAACTCATATACTGAGCATTCCAGGTGAAGCTGGTTGTGAGAATGCCAAGAGTGTTCAAAGCTTTTGACTGGTGCTGCATATATATATACATTGAACAAAGATATGAATGCAACATGTAAAGTGTTGGTCCCATGTTTCATGAGTTGAAATGAAAGGTTTCAGAAATATTCAATTTCTCTGTTCACATCCCCATTAGTGAGCATTTCTCCTTTGCCAAAATAATCCATCCACCTGACACTTATGGCATATCAAGAAGCTGATTAAAACAGCATGATCATTACACAGATGCACCTTATGCTGGGGACAATAAAAGGTCTCTCGAAAATATACAGTTTTGTCACACAACACAATTTCACAGTTGTCTTAAGTCTTGAGGGAGTGTGCAATTGGCATGCTGACTGCAGGAATGTCCACCAGAGCTGTTGCCGGAGAATTCAATGTTCATTTCTCTACCATAATGTCATTTTAGAGAATTTGGCTTTACGTCTAACTGGCCTCAGAACCTGAGACCACGTGTATGGTGTTGTGTGGGCGAGTGGTTTGCTGATGTCAACGTTGTGAACAGAGTGCCCCATAGTGGCGGTGGGGTTATGGTATGGGCAGGCATAAGCTACTGACAACGAACACAATTGCATTTTATCAATGCCAATTTGAATGCACAGTGATAGCTTGACAAGATCCTGAGGTCCATTGTCATGCCATTAATCCGCTGTCATCACCTCATGTTTCAGCATGATAATGCACAGCCCTATGTCGCAAGGATCAATACACATACACCCATTGAGCATGTTTGGGATGCTCTGGAGTGACGTGTACAACGTGTTCCAGTTCCCTCCAATATCCAGCATCTTTGCACAGCCATTGAAAAAGAGTGGGACAACATTCTACATCCCACAATCAATAGCCTGAACAACTCTATGCGAAGGATATGTCTTGCGCTGCATGAGGCAAATAGTAGTCACACCAGATACTGACTGGTTTTCTGATCCAGGCCATGATTTTTTTGAAAGGTATCTCTGACCAACATACCAGCAGTTGCACATGAGAACTTGTTCTCAACTAGCCTCCCTGGTTAAATAAAGGTGAAATAAAAAAATATTGTATCTGTATTCCCAGGCATGTGAAATCCATAGATTAGGGCCTAATGAGTTTATTTCAATTGACGGATATCCTTATATGAACTGTAACTCAGTAAAATCTTTGAAATGTTTTTTTCAGTGTATAAACTGAGTGTACAAAACATTAGGAAAAACTTCCTAATATTGAGTTGCACCTCATTTTGCCCTGCAGAACAGCCTCAATTTGCCGGTGCATGGACTACAAGGTTTCAAATGTGTTCCACAGGGATGCTGGCCCATGTTGACTCCAATGCTTCCCACAGTTGTGTCAAGTTGGCTGGATGTACTTTGGGTGGTGGACCACTCTTGATACAAACAGGAAACTGTTGAGTGTGAAAAACTCAGCAGCTTTGCAGGCACTGAAATGTTTTGTCTTGCCCATTCACCCTCAATGGCACACATACACAATCCATGTCTCAATTGTCCCCTTCATTTACATTGATTGAAGTGGATTTAGCAAGTGACATCAATAAGGGATCATAGCTTTCACCATTCAATTTTTTAACGATTATAGAAACATGCAGTATTAAGCCAGTTTTACATTGACAGCTTTGAAGGTTTATTTTGTTAGGTCACCCTGCAAATTAATATGGGTTATTATTCCACGAAGGCACATACTGGGTTACATTTCGATTCCTTCTGCTGAACTTACCCCATAAGAATTCTGTAGTTTGACAGAAGCTGGATCGAAATCTTAAGTGAGACTTTTGCCAGTGAAATGCAATTCTGACATAGGTAAGGTTGCCATAGACAACCAGAATTTTAGAGTACTTGAAATTCAAAGGTAGGACAAGTAATACGAGCTTGTGATGGTGGACAAAAATGTATATAGTAGAGTATCAAAATATTATTTTGGACAATATTATAGATTCTATGACTCCAAGTATCGATTATTTTATTACATTTTTGTTTGGTATTTAGGGTTAGCATAAACTCCGGTATTTCTCTTATTTTTAAATGGTGAGCCAACATGTTTTCAGCACTTTCATTTCCATGACTGATCAAAACTTTTTTCTCATCTCTCTTGTCCCGCTGCAGCAATATGTTTAGAACATTGCGTCGCAATAAAATCGCAGTATCGAATCTCGATAAATATAGAATGGTGGGAATTGCAATAGTAGCTGCACCTACAGTGCATTCGGAAAGTATTCAGACCCCTTGACATTTTCCACATTTTGTTATGTTACAGCCTTAATCTAAAATTGATTAAATATATACACAATACTCAATAATGATGAAGGAAAAATGTATTAAAAATAAAAACTGAAATATGACATTTACATAAGTATTCAGACCCTTTACTCAGTACTTTCTTGAAACACCTTTGGCAGCGATTACAGCATTGAGTCTTCTTGGGTATGATGCTACAAGATTGGCACACCTGTATTTGGGGAGTTTCTCCCATTCCTCTCTGCAGATCCTCTCAAGCTATTTCAGGTTGTATGGGAGCGTCACTGCACAGCTATTTTCAGGTCTCTCCAGAGATGTTCGATCCGGTTGAAGTCCGGGCTCTGGCTGGGCCACTCAAGGACATTCAGAGACTTATCCCGAAGTCAGTCCTGCATTGTTTTGGCTGTGTGCTTATGGTCGTTGTCCTGTTGGAAGGTGAACCTTTGCCTCAGTCTGAGGCCCTGAGCGCTCTGGAGCAGCTTTTTATCAAGAATCTCTCTGTACGTTGCTCCATTCATCTTTCCCTCGATCCTGACTAGTCTCCCAGTCCCTGCCGCTGAAAAACATCCCCACAGCCTGATGCTACCACCACCATGCTTCACCATAGAGATGGTGCCAGGTTTCCTCCAGACGTGATGCTTGGGATTCAGGCCAAAAAGTTACATCTTGGTTTCACTAGATCAGAAAATGCTGTTTGTCATGGTCTGAGAGGCCAAAAAGTTCAATCTTGGTTTCATCAGACCAGAAAATCTTGTTTGTCATGGTCTGAGAGTCCTTTTGGTGTCTTTTAGCCAACTCCAAGCGGGCTGTTTTACTAAGGAGTGGCTTCAGTCTAGCCACTCTACCATAAAGGCCTGATTGGTGGAGTGCTGCAAAGATGGTTGTCCTTCTGAAAGGTTCTCCCATCTCCACAGAGGAACTCTGGACCTCTGTCAGAGTGGCCATCGGGTTCTTGGTGACCTACCTGACCAAGGCCCTTCTCCCCCAATTGCTCAGTTTGGCCAGACAGCCAGCTCTATGAAGAGTCTTGGTGGTTGCAAACATCTTCCATTTAAGAATGATTGAGGTCATTGTGTTCTTGGGGACCTTCAATGCTGCAAAAAATATGTGTTACCCTTACCCAGATCTGTGCCTTGACACATTCCTGTCTCAAAGCTCAACGGACAATTCCTTTGACCTCATGGCTTGGTTTTTGCTCTGTGGGACCTTATATGGACAGGTGAGTGCCTTTCCAAATGATGTCCAATTAATTTAATTTACAACAGGTCGACTCCAATCAAGTTGTAGAAACATCTCAAGGATGATCAATGGAAACGGGATGCACCTGAGCTCAATTTCGAGTCTCATAGCAAAGGGTCTGAATACTTATGTCAATAAGTAATTTTTTTATTATTTTTTTAATGTGTAAATGTGCAAATATTTCTAAAAATCTGTTTTCACTTCGTCATTATGAGGTATTGTGTGTAGATTAATGAGGAAAACTATTTATTTGATACATTTTAGAATAAGGGTGTAATGTAGCAGAATGTGGAAAAAGTCAAGGGATGTGAATACTTTCTGAATGCACTGTAAGTGTCATGGTAATATTGTTTCTTTAGGTCCCTGGCCATTCCCAGCCCTACTGAAAAGATTCCTGTAACCTTGTCTGGTTTACACAATGATACCAAAGGCATATACGCTCACCGAGCAAGAGGAATACACACAAGCATTACAATAAGGACAGAATCATACAAAACAACATCTCAGGCAGACAGAAGTAAGTAGGGGAGGTCTTCAAGTTACAGGCAACTTTGTAAGTCTTCAAGTTTATGGAACTTTGTTTAACAGCACTAAATCCATTGTGGGGTTGTGTGCTTTTCATCCCATTGCCCGTCATCCACACGTGGAAGATGGCTAACAGAGGCTGTGTTCGTTTGACTGGAAGGCATTTGCATGTTATTTGTAGTCCCACCAGGGATAACACACACTCTCCTCCATGTCCTCACATCTGATCGCTCGTCACATTTCGAACTGCTCGTCTTCACAACACCACGGCCTGACAGAGACAACACCAACCAGGTGTGTCTTCTGCCTTTGCAGGGGGGAGAGGGGGTGTCTCATCTACAAATCTTCTCCACTTTTCATCTCCTTATCTATTCATCTATTTATCTGCATTTAAATTGAGTATGCATGATGCATGCAAGCTAGAACAGGGAACCACTCAAATAAAAGCTGCGTCCTGCTGTGTTGGGGGCTGAGGGGTTTGTTCCATGGATTGTCTCTGAAACACAGATGTTTGTGATGGCTCTGCTATTTTCGTATTGTAATGACTGCTCTTTGGATAAGACGAGGAAGTGTCTTGGGCTTTTACTTGACAGATAAAGAAAAAGAATGATAAATTGTCCCACCAGCTTTCAACACCCCCCTACTGGAGATAACACATAAAACAGCAGATTATGTTGTAACACACAGACAGATACAAGCAGAACAGGAGTGATAGAGTGACTCTTTCTCTTTTATCCTGCTGCCACAGGAAAAACAGTGCATTAATTAGTGAGATGATGACAATACTCTCTTCTCAGAGAATATTTTAGAGCGATAGAAAGAAGAGATATAGACAGTGATAGATAGATAGATAGATAGATAGATAGATAGATAGATAGATAGATAGATAGATAGATAGATAGATAGATAGATAGATAGATAGATAGATAGATAGATAGATAGATAGATAGATAGATAGATAGATAGATAGATAGATAGATAGATAGATAGATAGATAGATAGATAGATAGATAGATAGATAGATAGATAGATAGATAGATAGATAGATAGATAGATAGATAGATGTGAGTTTAATAGAGAGACGGGGGGGGGATAAAGATGTGCTAGCGTCATGGGTGACCATGTGTGATTTCCGACTAGACAGTGGAAGTGGTATAACTCCATCAAGGTAATCATGCATCCCACAGTTCATGCTCTTGCTAATCAGGCATTTTACAGCTTCCCATTTTCCACTGTATAAATTCATGCTAATTAGCCCAGGGAACAAAGAAGTGTACTTTTTGATCCTTCCTAAAGACTGCTGACTGCAATGGGCAATGGGTATAACCGTAATAAACTGCAGCATCTAAATCACCTCAGAATAACCTCTTTACATGCCTGTTTGAAATTGAGCTCAGCATCTTAGCTGCAATGCTACGAATGAACCATGTGAGGTGTTTTTTTTAGCCTCTGTTAGTGGATGATGGTACCATGCTTTGGTGCAGTACATTGAGTGACCTGGGTGTAGATTCAGTGAGAGCAGACATATACAGAACAAAAGGTACTTTACAGTGAGTAGAAGGGGGATAATGCTGACATGAAAATAGCAAAGAACAAAGAACCAGCAACTAATTAAAGAAGTAGCACATACTGTATCAATAACAAAGTAAACTGTTAAGTGTGGAGGTGGAGAAGCTGCACCTCTGTACAGTATCTAAAAAAAAAATCGGAGGGTTGTCATGGCAACAATTACCTCTCCACTAATGCACCACTCTTATTTTTAAACTGTACATGAGAAATGCACACAATACATCAAATGGCCAGAATATAGACAGTTGGCTTATGCCTTGAAAAAGTATTCACACCCCCTTGACCTTTTCCCCATTTTGTTGTATTACAGCCTACACACAATGCCCCATAATGTCAAAGTGGAATTATGTTTTTCAAACTTTTTACAAATGTATTCAAAATAAAAAGATGACATGTCTTGTGTCAATAAGTATTCAACCCCTTGGTTAAGGCAAGCCTAAATAAATTCTGGAAATGTACTTAAAATGTCTTAAAATGTACTTACAATGTCATATAATAAGTTGCATAGACTCACTCCTAGTGCAATACTAGTGTTTAGCGTGATTTTTGAATGAATACCACTTATCTGTACCCCACAGATACAATTATCTGTAAGGTCCCATCAGTTGAGCAGTGAATTTCACAAACCACAAACATGAGGGAGGTTTTTGGTAAATGGGTAAAAAAAAATGCGGACATTGAATATCCTTCAGAGCATGGTGAAGGTATTAATTACACTTTGGATGGTGTATCAATACACCCAGTCACTACAAAGATACAAGCATCCTTCCTAACTCAGTTGCCAAAGAGGAAGGAAACCGCTCAGGGATTTCACCATGAGGCCAATGGTGACTTTGAGACAGTTACACAGTTTAAATGCTGTGACAGGAGAAAATTGAGGATAGATCAACAACATTGTAGTTACACCTTTCAGCAGGACAATAACCTAAAACACAAGGCCAAAAACACACTGGAGTTGCTTACCAAGATGACATTAATGTTCCTATGTGACCGAGTTACAATTTTTACTTAAATCGGCTTCAAAATCTAATGGCTGTTGAGCAATTATTAACAACCAACTTGACAGAGATTGAATAATGTTTTTAAGAATAAATGTGCAAATGTTGCACAATCCAGGTGTAGAAAGCTCCTAGAGACTTACTAAGAAATACTCACAGCTGTAATCACTGCCGAAGATCCTTCTACAAAGTATTGACTCAGGGGTGTGAAAACTTATTTAAATTAGATATTTCTGTAGCTCATGTTTAAAAAAAATCTAAAAACAGTATGGTGTATAGATGGGTGGAAAAAATGTATTTAACCCATTTTGAATTCAGGCTCTAACACAACAAAATATGGAATAAGTCAAGGTGTATGAATACTTTCCGAATGCACTGTAAGGATGAGTGCTTTATTTACATTTCTATTGGTATTCCTGAAGATCTCCAGAGCCCCATGATACTGTATGTCATCTATATTCAGGGTTTCTTACTGCAGCCAAGGCCTGCTGAGCTCCTCAAGGCTGCAGAGAGCCTCACAGTCCTAGCGCAGAACTTCACAGCCTCAGCTCAGAGCTCCACCTCAGAGCTGCACCACACACTAGTGCACCAGTGGCTCCACATCCCAGTGCAAAACGTCAGTCTGCTTCATTCTTTTGGTGGTCCCCAAAAGTAAAGAATATAAAGTGCTTTCGGAAAGTATTCAATGATCATCCTTGACATGTTTTTACAGCTTGATTGGAGTCCACCTGTGGTAAATTCAAGTGATTGGACAAGATTTGGAAAGGCTCACAGCTGTCTATATAAGGCCCCACAGTTGACAGTGCATGTCAGAGCAAAAACCAAGCCATGGGTGCAAAGGAATTGTCCCTAGAGCTTTGAGACAGGATTGTGTCGAGGCACAGATCTGGGGTGGGGTACCAAAAAAAATTCTTCAACACTGAAGGTCCACAAGAACAGAGTGGCCTCCATCATTCGTCAATGGAAGAAGTTTGGAACCACCTATTCCTAGAGTTGGCCGCCCGGCCAAACTGAGCAATCGGGGGAGAAGGGCCTTGGTCAGGGTGGTGACCAAGAACCGGATGGTCGCTCTGACAGAGCTCCAGAGTTCCTCTGTGGAGAAATTTCCAGAAGGACAGCCATCTCTGCAGCACTCCACCAATCGGGAATTTATGGTAGAGTGGCCAGACGGAAGCCACTCCTCAATAAAAAACACACGACAGCCCACTTGAAGTTTGCCAAAAGGCACCTAAAGACTCTCAGACCATGAGAAACAAGATTCTCTGGTCTGATGAAACCAAGATTGAGTTATTTGGCCTGAATGCCAAGCGTCACGTCTGGAGGAAAACTGGCACCATGCCTATGGTGAAGCATGGTGGTAGCAACATCATGCTGTGGGGATGTTTTTCAGCGTCATGGACTGGGAAACTAGTCAGGATCGAGGCAAAGATGAATGGAGCAAAGTACAGAGCGATCCGTGATGAAAACCTGCTCCAGAGCGTGCTGGACCTAAGACAACGACCATAAAAACACAGCCAAGAAAACACAGGAGTGGCTTCGGGACAAGTTTCTGAATGTCCTTGAGTGGCCCAGCCAGAGCCCAGACTTGAACCCGATCGAACATCTCTGGAGAGACCTAAAAATAGCTGTGCAGCGATGCTCCCCATCCAACCTGACAGTGCTTGAGAGGATCTGCAGAGAAGAATGGGAGAAACTAACAAAATACAGGTGTGCCAGGCTTGTAGTGTCATACCGAAGAAAACTCAATGCTGTAATCACTGCCAAAGGTGCTTCAACAAAGTACTGAGTAAACTGTCTGAATGCTTATGTAAATGTCATATTTCAGTTTTATTTTGATCTTTTATGAGCAAAAATGTGTAAAAAAAAACTGTCTTTGCTTTGTAGTTATGGGGTAGTGTGCGTAGATTTATGAGGGAAAAAAATATTTTATACATTTTAGAATAAGGCTGTAACCTAACAAAATGTGGAAAAAGTCAAGGTGTCTGAGTACTTTCTGAAGGCACAGTAAGTTTACTCCTAATGCACACAGGAGCAATCCAGCTGATGTGTAACATTCATTTCTCGTGATGTTAGTCAGATTTTATCAGCGTTAAACTTTAACATGCCCTCAAGATGGCCATCCGGGAGAGACATGCAAGACACCCGAGGCCTACGCGAGAAGATGACTGTCCCCTCTGAGTGTGACACTTTCAAAACTGGCACGACAAAACTTGGATGAAATTTTCAGATTTTTTCCAGTCGGATGCCTCTAAGTGTGCTGGGGCAGTGTGAGCTCGAATGGTTTTCTCTGTTTGCTGGGGCAATTACAGTAGAGGAGAAAAGAAGATACATTGGAGACTGTACTGAATAAACAGTGTGTGATCGAGTGTGCGTGTGTGCGTGCAAGACTTTTGTGGGAGACTGAATCAACTCAAGCCTTGAATGTTGTCTCTTATCCTACATTTAATGCTTGATGAAGCTTGCTGATCAAACAATTGCACTCAGCAAACAATTACACTATAGAGTTGAGATATAGGGCCATTGCTATAAAGCTTGTTGAAGTGTTCTCTGTGAGTGTGTATGAATACGTTTTTGGTCTAAATTGAATCAGGGGTGCTGATTATTGTGACAATGTCATTCAAATGCATTTACTGTCTTCTATTGCAAATGAGATAGCAGAGCAATGTCTGAAAATTCATTTATGAATGGACTTCATTTCAATGGACCTCACATTGTGCTCTGAAAGCCTCATTCTTAATCATTTTCCGTTCAATATCAGGCCAGGTTTATCCTTGGTCAAGATGGTGTGGACTGTTGAGGGAGAATTTAGTATTACACTGATAAACACATCTCTTCTCTCTCAACTTCACCCTTCCACTGTACATTTAAAATGGTATGGATGTATATTTAATAAAGTATGTTCAGTGTTAGTGATAGCAATATGATTAAGGAAAGGTATGCTTGGCCTTTTGTATTGTGATTTGAGTGGGTTTGTGCCGGCTTATTGCTCACCTAAGGAACAGCTAAAGTAGCATACTGTAGTTTCTTTCTCTCTTTTTGCCTTTTGCCTTCATCTCCACCAGCTGGATATAATCCATGAAGAAAGACCTTCCCTTTCCTAGTTCATCATTTCTTAAACTAATCCAATTGGCCACGGCTAGACAGAAGCGGGAACTTGCCTTAACACTATCTATAGTGCTCCCAATTCTGTTGAACTTCAATTACTTTTAGGTTGGAAAATTCTTTCATCTTGGCCATGATAGCCTTTCTTTATTAAAGGCATGGATTATCCTTGGATCCTTCTCAAAGAGTATTATACAGTATGCCCCAAATCTAACATGAGGTTAAACATGTAACTCTGGGCTTATCGGGGAAGGGAGGGGGGTAGATCTCCCTATGCGCTATTGAAATTAACTGTGATGTGTGGTGAATATTCCCAAAGCATACTTACCCTCCCTTCAGGGATCAATGTGGAGATCAATATGATGGTTTAGGGAGTTTGCTCATGGAAGAGAACTAATTACAAAGAGCATTATTTACAAAAGTCAATACATAGCATCTCACGTTAAAACCCTGTTGTGGATTACGCACATGAAGTACAAGTAAAGAACAAAACTTATTTGGTTTAGCGACATCATCAGACACATAAAAAAATATGTGCTCTACTTCTCCCACAGTTGCAGGTTGACGTTTATTGTCATGAGTCTTGTCCTGGGGGCAGAAATTAGTGCTTTCCGCTAGATAGGCCAGAAAAGTCAAAATTGGCTATATTGTAAACATTCATGAAAATAAAAATGAGCTTTTTGGTCATAATCTAAGGTTAGGGTTAGGCAATAGTGTTAGCAGTGTGGTTAGCAGAGGGTTAGGCCTCCCGAGTGGCGCAGTGGTCTAAGGCATTCGCAGTGTTGGAGGTGTCACTACAGACCCGGGTTCGATCCAAGGCTGTGTCACAAACGGCCGTGACCGGGAGTCCCATAGCACGGTGCAAAATTGGCCTGGGTTTGGCTGGGGGGGCTTTACTTAGCTGATCGTGCTCTAGTGACTCCTTGTGGCAGGCGGGTGCCTGCAGGCTGACTTCGGTCGTCAGTTGGACGGTGTTTCCTTAATTCCAGGTTAAGCGGGCGGGTGTTAAGATGCGTGGTTTGGCGGCTATTTTTTCGGAGGACGCATGACTCGACCTTTGCCTCTCCTGAGTCCATTGGGGAGTTACAGAGATGCATGGCAAAGGAGCTTCTCACCAAAGAGCGACAGTATAACAGGTTGTGATGATGTGGTGAGACGCGGGATAAGGTTTTCGATCATGTGGACTGGAATATGTTCCGGGTCGCCTCTGGAGATAACGCCGACTCAGTCACCGGATTCATCAAAAAATGCATAGATAACGTGATAGCAATATAGTCTTTCAAAATGTTCCCGAATCAGAGATGATACAAGGTTGCAATTGGATATCATGAAAAAGGGGGGTAAAATAAAAAATAAAAAGTTAGGGTTAGGTTTAAAATCTGATTTTATGACTTTGCGGCTATGCCTGCCGGTGACCACTATGCTGAGTTTGCCTCCAGAACAAGATTCATGACGAAAACCGCTAACCTGCCTCATAGTCAGCAGTCGATAGAGCTAATATAGTACCACGGCTAACACATGTTCCTATACATTGTACTATACATGCTTTCTTAGGGATACTATTGACTGTCTAGAGCAGTGCTTTCTCCACATTCTCTCAGTGAGGCTTGGCTTTCTGCCCACCCTCTGCCACTCTGCTCCAGGCCCACCTGTGTATCCTTCTCCCTTCTAGCCCCACACAGAGCCAGAACGGGTCTGTAGCACAGATTAACATATGTCCTTAGTGGAGACTGAGTGTGTAGCCCATTTTTTCATCGGGGGCTCTCCTCGGCAGCTCAGGGTCATTGTGTTCGAATCGTGAGAAAAGGTCTTTAGTTCCTCTGGTAGGGTGGTGACCGCAACGTGGCTGGTTTTCTTTTTATAACTCGTGATCGTTAGGATCCCCTGCCACCCGGAGCATCTTCCAGTCCACGTGATCAAAAACATTATCCCACGACATTATCCCACGTCTCGCCACATCATCACAATCTATTACACTGTCGCTCTCTAGGGAGAAGCTCCTCTGCCACGCATATTAATGGTCAACTCACTGTGCTGTTTAGACGGACACACACACACACACACACACACACACATATACACACAGAAACACACACACGTTTTGTTATGTTGCTGTTGTTGTTGATTTTAATCCATCCGAGTACTCAGGTCCAGAGGACGCCAGCAGATGCAGCAGTTTAATAAGCCCATTAATGTAAGACTAAGTGATTTGATTAGTAGACACTTAGTAGACACACATTTCAACAGGGGGTATGTCTGGTGGTTTGGGCCTCTGTGTGTGTGTGTGTTTGAGATATTACTAAGCTTTTGCAGAGCTGAGTAGGGGGAAATAGCTCTAATGGAAAGACAAGGAGTGCTGAGGCAGCCGTGGGCTAATTAATTTATCATTTGAGTGACAGCTTGGGCGGAATCTCACCAGATAGCCAACACACAAAAAAGTACTACAGTTTACTATAGAATTATATAGTATTATTTAGTAAACTGTATAATACTATACAACACTCTGTAGTATCCCTCGATCATGTGTAGTACTTACTATATCATTTTGTAATATACTGTAGGATATTATACTTCACACTGGCCGTGTCCGAATACCTTTAATTTATTACATTTTTTATTTAATCTTTATTTAACTAGGCAAGTCAGTTAAGAACAAATTCTTATTTACAATGACGGCCTACCAAAAGGCAAAAGACACAACAATACATAAAGAGAGACCTAAGACAACAACATAACAAGGCAGGAACACATGACAACACAGCATGGTAGTATGCTGGTAGAAACACTACATGGTAGCAGCACAACAACATGGTACAAACATTATTGGGCAAAGTCAACAGCACAAAGGTCAAGAAGGTAGAGACAACAATACATCATACAAAGCAGTGTTGGGGTAGGTTCCTTGTTCCTTGTCAATCATTGGCTTATGGGTGAAATCCGCAATCAGACAATATCTTCTTTAAGTAAATCAATTAAACCTTTATTAATGCAATTGCAGACAGAAGTTGACAATGGAAACACAGCATGCATGTTTCAGAGTAAATTCTGCAAAATAAAAAAAGGTCAAAGTTGCTTTAATATACTTGCAGTCAACCCCTAGTGATGTAACTGCCTACGTCAACACCTTCTACTCATGAGACCAAGCCCATGCATATACAGTTATACAAACTTGCAGGGGAAAACAATAGTCCAGTGTTTACTAAGGGCTCAGCAGTAATTTCCAATTCCCGTGTGGCTTACTGTGGTGTGTCTGACTTGTTTCTTATCTATTTGCTCCCCTGCAGGGGTCTGTGTCTATGTATCTCTTTTAGCCTTGAGGCGCTTTCTCACAGACACCCTGTTTTGACTGCAATGGCTCACACATCTCTCAGACTGTTTCTTATAAGAGGGAGAGACTAGAAAAGAACTGTGGAACAGTATTAAACCTTATAATGCATATATTTCTAATCTGTGGACCAGTACCCTATAAATGTAGTGGGGGAGGGTCATATAGCCCTTCCCCTTCTATTAATACAATATAAGCACAAACAATTATCATAATACATCAATCATTTGGTGCAGCCCCTATCATGACCCCAAGGATAACCCCATAAGCAGCCACAGCTGTCAGTAAGAGTGTCCATAAATGAGTCTTTGATAAAACTGTCCAGTTTGAGTGTTTGTTGTAGCTCGTTCCAGTCGCTAGCTGCAGCAAACTGAAAAGAGGAGCGACCCAGGGATGAGTGTGCTTGGGGGACCTATACCTATACTAGCGTACTACATACTTATCTTGCCTGCTCATCCATATATATTTATATGTATATATTCTTGTTCCATTCATTTACTTAGATTTGTGTGTATTAGGTAGTTGTTGTGGAATTGTTAGATTACATGGTAGATATTGCTGCACTGTCGGAACTAGAAGCACAAGCATTTCGCTACACTCGCAATAACATCTGCTAACCATCTGTATGTGACCAATAAAATGTAATTTGATTTGATTTCAACTGCATGCTATGTACTCATCGTCACATACTTAGTATTTAGCTATTATTGTTTAGTAAAAAGTATGCAGTATGCCACAGCCGCGACACAATTGTGGATTCTGACTGGTGGGGCGGACTGAGTGCGGGTGGATTTGGCCAAATTCAACAGACATGCATCGCATTAACCAGCTCATTTCCAATTTTATTAATTTCTCTAAACTCTGAATAGAATAGGAATGGAGTTATAGGCAGACTATCACATTTGACCTATATTTCAACATTTTTATTAGCGATCGTGAAGTGCTTACTATAGAATTGTGTAGTATACTGGATCATACTATACTACACAGTGTAATATCCTTTAATCGTGTAGTGCTTACCATAGCCATGGGAAGTAGGGGTGCTGGAGGTGCCGCAACCCCCTGATAAATTGAAATAATTTTTCCAAAATTATATAGCAAATATAACCCCAAGACATGCTGAACTCTCACCATTACCAATAACAGGGGAGGTTAACATGTCCTGGGTATATGATCTTTGACCCTCTGTAACTTTATCACTCATCATTATTCACAATCCATTCAGGACTATCCATAATCATGGTAGCATCCACATGAATACAATAAAAGTGACTCCAAAAAGGACTGAAGACAGCTTCAATTTGTCAGGGCATACAACTCTAAAACGTTTCGAAAGCTTTCCACAGGGATGCTGGCCCATGTTGACTCCAATGCTTCCCACAGTTGTGTCAGGTTGGCTGGATGTCCTTTGGGTGGTGGACCATTCTTGATACAAACAGGAAACTGTTGAGCATGAAAAACCCAGCAGCATTGCAGTTCTTTACACACTCAAACTGGTGCACTTGGCACCTACTACCATACCCCATTCAAATGCACTTAAATATTTTGTCTTTAACATTCACCCTCTGAATGGCACACATACACAATCCATGTCTCAATTGTCTCAAGGCTTAAAAATCCTTATTTATCCTGTCTTCTCCCCTTTATCTACAATGATTGAAGTATTGATTTATGAGATTTATCTACTGTAGTATGGGGAGTATGTGCGTGGGCGTGTGGGCGTGTGTGCGTGTGCGTGTGCGTGTGCGTGTGTGTGTGTGTGTGTGTGTGTGTGTGTGTGTATGCGTGTGTGTCTGTTTGCATGCCTACCTACGTGTGTGGTTACTGAGAGTAAGCGTTCAGAATGGAGGTATCCATCAAGTTGCAGATTAACAACAGGGATCAGAGTTCAATGAGTGCACATCACAGGAAACATTGGCTTCTGAATTATTGACTCCTTCCTCTCAGATTATCAATTTCCCCTGGTCCTAATGGATCCCAAACTAAAAGCCAAGGAGGAAAAGAAAGAAAGAAATCTTCAATTATTTCTGAGTTCAAGGATGGCCCAGTCACACTTCCTCCTCCCAACTCCCCTCCCCCAAAAAATGTACGTTTAAAAATACAATGCTTAAATTACCCAGCGGCTCTTAGAATCATCCGCAGCTGACTTTAACAGACATATTTTTGCTGCATCATTTATTTAAAACATGTCTTCTTGGCTGTGTCTGCCCTGGATAAAGTCTGACACCTTTAGACAATGCCCCCAACACAGACATATTAATAGGACTATATTGACAATACGGAGGAAGAATCTAGGGCTGCGGGTGTTGACTGAAGCACAGGAGGAAACTGTCTGCCAGGTCTCTCCATTAATCCCTGATTCCTGGGGCAGGTCAGATTTACCTCGCATCATGCTGTTATCGCTCGATACGGATGCAGGCTCTACACACACACACACACACACACACACACACACGGACTCACACAGGTGCTTGCTCATGCACGCACGCACGCACGCTCGCTGAATACAGACACATCCTGCTGCTCAGTCAATACAGACACAGCACCTGACAGGGCTTGTCAAGGCCTCCCCAGAGAGAGAGATGAGTATGTTGGACATAAACACACACACACACACACACACACACACACACACACACACACACACACACACACACACACACACACACACACACACACACACACACACACACACACACACCATATTGTCCTTCTGCAGGCATGTTAATCTCTGCTTTGATTACCTGTGTGGTTTAACGGATAGCCCCTGTGCTGTCATTTGGAGGGGAAGCCATGCAGCTCTGATCCTCCTCAGTCAGCAAGGTGTCCTTAACGTAGAGGGGAAGAGAAGGAGAAATTAACAGGAACGTCAAAACTTCTGAGGAACAAATCAATATCCATGCCATGTCCGTGCTTCTACACCTGCATTGCTTGCTGTTTGGGGTTTTAGGCTGGGTTTCTCTACAGCACTTTGAGATATCAGCTGATGTAAGAAGGGCTATATAAATACATTTGATTTGATTTGAATTTGATTTGATCTCCTCTCCTGTAAGGGTACAGGATATTTTAATCACAGACAATTTCTTTGCCCCCTTACAAAGGCTGCAATATATTTATGTAAGAGCCCACCAAGTGGGCACATAGTGGTTGAATCAACATTGTTTCCACGTAATTTCAATGAAATAACGTTGAACCAATGTGGAATAGACGTTTAATTGACGTTTGTGCCCAGTAGGCAGCAACATTAAAGTGACACGCTGTGGGCTGGGAACGTCTTCTCTGAGATGCTGACTTCATTCTGGAGGTTGCCTCAAAGTGAACGCATTGTCTCTGACTGTCTGCATAGGCGTGATGGCTGGACATTTTCTATCGGCTGTTGATCTTAGGCTGTGACCCATGGATATTTGTCTAGTACTTTTCCATGTTTTTGTAAAAATAACTAGTAGAAGGCAAATGTCAAGTTGTAGGGCGCCAGGTAGCCTAGCGGTTGAGAGTGTTGCGACATTAACCGAAAGGTCGCTGGTTCAAATCCCCAAGCCAACTAGGTGAACAGTCTGTCGATGTGTCCTTGAGCAAGGCACTTAACCTTAATTGCCCCTGTAAGTCACTCTGGAATAGAGTGTGTGCTAAATGATGTAAATCCATATTTTCCAGCAAGGAATAGCACTGAATGTGTTATGTTTGAACAGCCATTCCTTCTATTTAGGCCTGAATGGACTTGAATTTAGTGACAATACTATTTTAGAGAAAACTATGACAGTACAGCTTTTGGTCCACCATGGAACATTATCACATGTAAAGTCCATACAATGATACAAATTTACATTTCCTTGATACGATGCCAGTCAGCAATCAGCCATGCTCATTCCATCTCTTCTAAACATTGGCCTTAGTTAAACTGTGCTGACATGAACATTTCTTTATTCTGCATCAGTTCTGTGTCTGGCATCTGATGACAGACATTCTCCATGGACTGATTCAGTTCACAGATTTGGCAGGAAGCCTTGGTTTGAGGAATAAAAAGAGAGGCTACATTCACTGCGGGCCATTTTCCACATCGTTTCACTGAGAAATTG
Organism: Salmo salar; assembly: GCF_965601325.2. Lineage (NCBI taxonomy): Eukaryota > Metazoa > Chordata > Actinopteri > Salmoniformes > Salmonidae > Salmo > Salmo salar. Next base: position 20,367,160 of record NC_138312.1, on the reverse strand, counting down.
TGTTTCTTTTACAACATATCTCTGCGACATTAGTGAGGAATTACCGTACTTGTTGGGTTCCTACTACGACAACACCACTTCATTATCAGCAGTACGATCCACTGAATCGCAAATAATGATGGTGTGTGGTTACGTGTCACATTAAATCCCCTACAGGAAGGAAGGACTGTGGGGATAATGCAGAGCTTGCGAACGTTTCTCTGATGCATTAGCTGCCTTGTGGAGCATCGAGGAGCTGACAGGGCCCTATGACACAGAGCAGCGCTGCTCACTCTCTACTAGCCCACAGATAAGGAGTGTTACACTGGAATGTCAACTCATGCTTTCCATTGTCAGCTCTGTGAACTAGACATGCCTCACACTCACGTTCACATACTGCACAGAGCCCTGATGAATGAGTCAGTGTAAGGTTGAGTGTGAAGAAGTGTCTCAGGCTACCGTTTATAGCTTAGCCCAATGAGGGCCCGTATGAAGAGATGAGTAAGTGGTTTCTCCACAACCCATTAGCCAGCCAGCTAGGGGAGCAGTCTGGAATGAGAGGTGGCTGAAATCAGTTGCTTCAATTGAATAATATGAAGCCGGTAGAATGGAGGTTTTAATTTGTTGAGGTAAAATACATCGCCGAGAGGTCTGGCGAACAACAAAAGAGTAGAAACACAGAACAGGATGAATGATGCAAATAGCATGTGGTCCATATTTCTGGGCCAGGCTGTATGTAAATGAGGTTGGCTTAGAAGTTGCACATATTTGGAAATGAGGAGGTTTTAAAAACAGCGAGAGCATTGCAGATTGGTGTTTTATTGGGGTGACCTTTGAGTGAGATGAATATGTGCAGGCAGCACTTTGGAGCCTGATGAATAGCTGAGGTCGTGTCCCAGCTGGAAGAGCAGATGCTGAGAGGAGAAAACCAACATGTTTTTTATCCACCATCCTTTGCTCCCTCTCTCTCCCTCTCTCTAATCTTATATTAGAGATGTGGGTAGACTCAAGAGATGACACACTATTAACTTCCCCAGCGTTAATCTTAATGCCGCATGGTAGAGGACTATACACAGTCCATTTTAATGCAATTTGTTGTTGCCAGAGAGGATGAGTTATTCAATGGGAGCCTAATTGCATCCTCAAGTTTTTACAGTGTTCCATTCTAGGGATATAATTACATTTATACATAGTTTAACATGCCTGGGCTTGACCCCCCCCCCCCCCCCCCCCTCCACACACACACATTTTATCTGATGATTAGAATTACAGAGAATGGGTTTGCTCAGTAGGATACTGTGGTAGATTTCCAAGCAGTTATGACCCTCATATAATTTAGATTGTGGTCCAGGCCTGGTGAGTGATGGCTAGACGTCAGATGTATTACCCTGAGGGGGCTGCCGGTGCTCCCCACTGCCCCACAAAGCTAGCTATCTGCCCGGATCATATTAAACACAGGAGGGTCAGGATCCTCTCATCTCAGCCTGGGCTGCTGCTGCACTGCTCAGTCTGCTGCAGAAGAGAATGTGGGGCAGACTATGAGGATGATGCACAATATACAGTACATGCAAATAGAATCTCAAATCTCTCTCTCTCTCTGTCTCTAATAGAATGTCTCTCTATTGCTATCTCTCTCCCTGCATCCAATTCATTCCCATCCCTCTCAAATCTCACAGACCGCCCATCTCTTTAGAGATGCCTCCTGCAGATCCCCTCATCTTAATAACAACCTGATTGTCCTCCCATCCAACCTGCCCTTTTCCCTGGGCCATCAATGTTTACAACACCCCTCCGCTCTCTCCACAAACACATGCAGCCTCTCCTTTGTAACAGGTGCCACATCCCCCCTGGCTGTTTTTCCAATCCCTCTCTCTTCTATTTGTCAAGGCTTGATGTTTGCGGGAGCCTCTGAACGACTGAACCCAATCTGAAGGGAGTGACTGCCGATACCGTGCATGGTGACTTACTGGAATACCGGAATACAGAAGCAGTGTGGGGAGATTGGAGGGGAGGCGATGGTGGCGGAGATAGCAGGATTACATAGCTGTTTAAGATGTGGCCTTGATAAGTAAGTTTGATGACTTTGCTCTCAGCAGTGTTGCTGCCAGGCTCCTCATCTCTCCTCTCCACAGGAGTGAGCGAGGATGAGGTGATATCAGATGTACCATGGAACAGTGTGCTCCGACAGGGTTTTATATAATACTAGCTGACTGTATGTACCACCCAGACATCGTTTCATTCATGCTAACTGAAGAAATGAACTATTCCCAATTCATTTCATGAGCAGACATTTAAAAATGGGTTTCTTAAAATTTGCAGGGAGACAATCAGAGTCCCTGACCTTGTCTGAGAAGTCAAAAGGACATTTTCCACCCTGACTAGAATCAACTATCCTTTATTATTCCTTTACATGTGAATTCACTTGCCCACCTCTTGGAAAATACAACCATTAACTACATGTTCTGACTCACCTGACATGGTTACCATACAGCACACTGGATGAGCACCAGAGCAATATATCAATATTATATGAGATAGATGGGCTGAGGAACATTAGCTAGTATGAAAGGCGTACAGTATTAGATATAACCTAATACGGCATATCTATGCAGATATTACCAATAAGCGATGCAACACATTAGCAGCATATTCTTTACCTCTTTCCGATGCCACACACAGCATTTAACGCATGTGTATATGGATGTCCACCTTAAGTAGTATCCCTGTGGGGCATTGCTTAACCCAGGATGTCTGCGTAAATAGCTGTCTTTGTCTCTGAGATGTAAGGTCATCAGCTGCCCCAGAGAGACAGGCCTTTCTCTCCCTAATCTTAGTAAATAACTCATGGATACAGTGCCTTGCAAAAGTATTCATCCCCCTTGGTGTTTTTCTTATTTTGTTGCATTATAACCTGTAATTAAATTGATTTTTATTTGGATTTCATGTAATGGACATACACAACTCGTTTCAAAAAATCGAACAAAAATAACAACGGAAAAGTGGTGCGTGCATATGTCTTCACCCCCTTTGCTATGAAACCCCTAAATAAGATCTGGTGCAACCAATTACCTTCAGAAATCACATAATTAGTTAAATAAAGTCCACCTGTGTGCAATTTAAGTGTCAAATGATCTGTCAGCATCATGCTGTGGGGATGTTTTTCATCGGCAGGGACTGGGAAACTGGTCAGAATTGAAGAAATGATGGATGGCGCTAAATACAGAGAAACTATTGACGGAAACCTGTTTCAGTCTTCCAGAGATTTGAGACTGGGACGTAAGTTCACCTTCCAGCAGGACAATGACCCTAAGCATACTGCTAAAGCAACACTTGAGTGGTTTAAAGGAAAACATTTACATGTCTTGGAATGGCCTAGTTAAAGCCCAGACCTCAATCCAATTGAGAATATGTGGTATGATTTAAAGATTGCTGTACACCAGCGGAACCCATCCAACTTGAAAGAGCTGGAGCAGTTTACATTTACATTACATTTAAGTCATTTAGCAGACGCTCTTATCCAGAGCGACTTACAAATTGGTGCATTCACCTTATAATATCCAGTGGAACAACCACTTTACAATTGTGCATCTAAATCTTTTAAGGGGGGGTTAGAAGGATTACTTTATCCTATCCCAGGTATTCCTTAAAGAGGTGGGGTTTCAGGTGTCTCCGGAAGGTGGTGATTGACTCCGCTGTCCTGGCGTCGTGAGGGAGCTTGTTCCACCATTGGGGTGCCAGAGCAGCGAACAGTTTTGACTGGGCTGAGCGGGAACTGTGCTTCCTCAGAGGTAGGGAGGAGAGCAGGCCAGAGGTGGATGAACGCAGTGCCCTTGTTTGGGTGTAGGGCCTGATCAGAGCCTGAAGGTACGGAGGTGCTGTTCCCCTCACAGCTCCATAGGCGAGCACCATGGTCTTGTAGCGGATGCGAGCTTCGACTGGAAGCCAGTGGAGAGAGCGGAGGAGCGGGGTGACGTGAGAGAACTTGGGAAGGTTGAACACCAGACGGGCTGCGGCGTTCTGGATGAGTTGTAGGGGTTTAATGGCACAAGCAGGGAGCCCAGCCAACAACGAGTTGCAGTAATCCAGACGGGAGATGACAAGTGCCTGGATTAGGACCTGCGCCGCTTCCTGTGTGAGGCAGGGTCGTACTCTGCGAATGTTATAGAGCATGAACCTACAGGATCGGGTCACCGCCTTGATGTTAGTGGAGAACGACAGGGTGTTGTCCAGGGTCACGCCGAGGCTCTTAGCACTCTGGAAGGAGGACACAAGGGAGTTGTCAACCGTGATGGCGAGATCATGGAACGGGCAGTCCTTCCCCGGGAGGAAGAGCAGCTCCGTCTTGCCGAGGTTCAGCTTGAGGTGGTGATCCGTCATCCACACTGATATGTCTGCCAGACATGCAGAGATGCGATTCGCCACCTGGTTGTCAGAAGGGGGAAAGGAGAAGATTAATTGTGTGTCATCTGCATAGCAATGATATGAGAGACCATGTGAGGATATGACAGAGCCAAGTGACTTGGTGTATAGCGAGAATAGGAGAGGGCCTAGAACAGAGCCCTGGGGGACACCAGTGGTGAGAGCACGTGGTGCGGAGACAGATTCTCGCCACGCCACCTGGTAGGAGCGACCTGTCAGGTAGGACGCAATCCAAGCGTGGGCCGCGCCGGAGATGCCCAGGTCGGAGAGGGTGGAGAGGAGGATCTGATGGTTCACAGTATCAAAGGCAGCAGATAGGTCTAGGAGGATGAGAGCAGAGGAGAGAGAGTTAGCTTTAGCAGTGCGGAGAGCCTCCGTGACACAGAGAAGAGCAGTCTCAGTTGAATGCCCAGTCTTGATACCTGACTGATTAGGATCAAGAAGGTCATTCTGAGAGAGATAGCAAGAGAGCTGGCCAAGGACGGCGCGTTCAAGAGTTTTGGAGAGAAAGGAAAGAAGGGATACTGGTCTGTAGTTGTTGACATCGGAGGGATCGAGTGTAGGTTTTTTCAGAAGGGGTGCAACTCTCGCTCTCTTGAAGACGGAAGGGACGTAGCCAGCGGTCAAGGATGAGTTGACGAGCGAGGTGAGGTAGGGGAGAAGGTCTCCGGAAATGGTCTGGAGAAGAGAGGAGGGGATAGGGTCAAGCGGGCAGGTTGTTGGGCGGCCGGCCGTCACAAGACGCAAGATTTCATCTGGAGAGAGAGGAGAGAAAGAGGGCAAAGCACAGGGTAGGGCAGTGTGAGCAGGACCAGCGGTGTCGTTTGACTTAGCAAACGAGGATCGGATGTCGTCAACCTTCTTTTCAAAATGGTTGACGAAGTCATCCGCAGAGAGGGAGGAGGGGGGGGGGGGGGGGGAGGAGGATTCGGGAGGGAGGAGAAGGTAGCAAAGAGCTTCCTAGGGTTAGAGGCAGATGCTTGGAGTTTAGAGTGGTAGAAAGTGGCTTTAGCAGTAGAGACAGAAGAGGAAAATGTAGAGAGGAGGGAGTGAAAGGATGCCAGGTCCGCAGGGAGGTGAGTTTTCCTCCATTTCCGCTCGGCTGCCCGGAGCCCTGTTCTGTGAGCTCGCAGTGAGTCGTCGAGCCACGGAGCAGGAGGGGAGGACCGAGCCGGCCTGGAGGATAGGGGACAGAGGAAATCAAAGGATGCAGAGAGGGAGGAGAGGAGGGTTGAGGAGGCAGAATCAGGAGATAGGTTGGAGAAGGTTTGAGCAGAGGGAAGAGATGATAGGATGGAAGAGGAGAGAGAAGCGGGAGAGAGAGAGCGAAGGTTGGGACGGCGCAATACCATCCGAGTAGGGGCAGAGTGAGAAGTGTTGGATGAGAGCGAGAGGGAAAAGGATACAAGGTAGTGGTCAGAGACTTGGAGGGGAGTTGCAATGAGATTAGTGGAAGAACAGCATCTAGTAAAGATGAGGTCAAGCGTATTGCCTGCCTTGTGAGTAGGGGGGGAAGGTGAGAGGGTGAGGTCAAAAGAGGAGAGGAGTGGAAAGAAGGAGGCAGAGAGGAATGAGTCAAAGGTAGACGTGGGGAGGTTAAAGTCACCCAGAACTGTGAGAGGTGAGCCATCCTCAGGAAAGGAACTTATCAAGGCGTCAAGCTCATTGATGAACTCTCCAAGGGAACCTGGAGGGCGATAAATGATAAGGATGTTAAGCTTGAAAGGGCTGGTAACTGTGACAGCATGGAATTCAAATGAGGAGATAGACAGATGGGTCAGGGGAGAAAGAGAGAATGTCCACTTGGGAGAGATGAGGATTCCAGTGCCACCACCCCGCTGGCTCGATGCTCTAGGGTATGCGAGAACACGTAGGCAGACGAGGAGAGAGCAGTAGGAGTAGCAGTGTTCTCTGTGGTAATCCATGTTTCCGTCAGCGCCAGGAAGTCTAGGGACTGCAGGGTAGCATTGGCTGAGATGAACTCAGCCTTGTTGGCCGCAGACCGGCAGTTCCAGAGGCTGCAGGAGACCTGGAACTCCACGTGGGTCGTGCGCGCTGGGACCACCAGGTTAGAGTGGCAGCGGCCACGCGGTGTGGAGCGTTTGTATGGCCTGTGCAGAGGGGAGAGAACAGGGATAGACAGACACATAGTAGACAAGCTACAGAAGAGGCTACGCTAATGCAAAGGAGATTGGAATGACAAGTGGACTACACGTCTCGAATGTTCAGAAAGTTAAGCTTACGTTGCAAAAATCTTATTGACTAAAAGGACGAAAATGATACAGTACTGCTGGCTGGTGGAGTAGGCTAGCTAGCAGTGGCTGCGTTGTTGACTTTGAACGTGTAGCTGGCTAGGTAACCTCGATAGTTTCAGTACTACCCCTTGTCATGATACAAAGCAACTTTGTAGCTAGCTAGCTAACATAACAGTAATCAAGACGTTCCTTGTAATGTATTTAGTTTCTACAATGCTGCTCGTCGGTAATAGTTGGCTGGGTTAGGAAAAATGGCGTCGCGGGGGACGGAAATAGCTGGCTAGTTGACCTCAATGGCTGGCTAGCTAACCTCGGTAATTACTAAACTACACAATTATCAAGCTATGACAAAGACAACTAAGTAGCTAGCTAGCTAACACTGCACTAGTCAAATCGTTCCGTTGTAAAGTATTAGTATCTACAGCGCTGCTAGTCGGTAACGGTTGGCTAGCTAGCAGTGGGTTAATGATGACTAGGTGTGTGGACTAAGTCTGGCGCCGCGTCGCAGCTGGCTAGCTCACCTCGATAATTACTCAAACTACACAATTATCTTAGATACAGAGACAGCAAAGACAACTATGTAGCTGGCTAACTAACACTAACACCACACTAATCAAGTCGTTACGTTGTAATGTAATAGTTTCTGCAGTGCTGCTAGTCGGTAGAAGTTGGCTAGCTAGCAGTGATGACTAGCTAGCTAGCAGCTAGCAGTGTTGACTACGTTAGGATGACGAAGATAGCTAGCCTCGATATTTACTCTAATTACTCTAAACTACACAATTATCTTTGATACAAAGACGGCTATGTAGCTAGCTAAGAAGAATTGCTCAGATCAAACAAATCAAGCCGTTGTAATGTAGTGAAGTGTAATATTACCTGTGGAGCGAAGCGTAGTGCGACTGCTCGCTCCAAACCGGAAGTACACATAATGGGCAAAAATCCCAGTGGCTAGATGTGCCAAGCTTATAGAGACCTACCCCCAAATACTTGCCACTGTAATTGCTGCAAAAAGTTTTCCGTTTTTTTGTCTTATTTGTTTCACAATCATTTTTTTTTTGCATCTTCAAAGTGGTAGGCATGTAAACCAAATGATACAAACCCCCAAAACATCTATTTTAATTCCAAGTTGGAAGGCAACAAAATAGGAAAAATGCCAAAGGGGGTGAATACTTTCGCAAGCCACTGTATGTGGTTGAGATGAGGGTTAGGTTGGCTGGTGCTGGTGAATTCTGTACAGTGGCCCTGGGCAGCCTGCAGGCCATGTCAGACTGAGAACAGCAGAGGCCCAAGGACCTCACAGAACCACTCAGCTCTACAGCCAGGCCTGCAGGGAACTCATTACTAATGTATGGAGGTGTCTGGGCTATAGTGAAGGACCAACGAACTGTTACAAGACACTCTCAAACGTATGGTTTTATAACGGGACTGAAAGGCTTTCTTGGCCTCCTAAAGCCAATACAAAAGAAAGTGCGGACTGTGCCAATCTGTAAGTGGTCTATGAAATGATTGGATGCACCATAAACTCTTCTCATGGAGGCTGTAGACATAAATCCTTGGAATCTTGAACAAGGCTGTCTGGATGCTGAATGAAAGCCTCCAGGCCTAATATGGGAAGAATGTTATTGAAGGCCTAACAGTGGAGTGTTTGCAATCCAACAGTGTTTTTGACCTATGTATAGATGCAGGTCCTTGGTGCACTCTAATGATCTGTGCCCTTCACACTGGCACCCTCAGCTGTCTGTCTGTCTGTCTGTCTGCCAGCCTCTCCCCTGTGAGCAGCATGTTCACATGCACTGACCCTTCCTCCGTCTGGACCATTGCTGATGAGCAGCTTTTCTGTAAACCTTTGCAGATTTCCTGTGGTTCTCAGGGACATGCGATATATTCTGAGCCTGCCCTCCTGCAGCAGGGCTGTCCTTGTGTAGGTTTGAGCAGAGCAGATGCCATTGCATTGGGTAGAGAGAGCCCTAGAGGATGCAGCATGGGTAACAGCAGACCACAGCTCCCTACAGATGTCCTTTAGTCCATGGGTTCGACCTGTCACCACCTACACACATACCATCCATACTGTATGTAATTTCCCACACATGCGCCATACACCTAGCCCCCCCCCCCACCCACACTCTTACTCCCTTACACACATACACCCGAATGACATCCCCTTAATCCCAGACTCCATTGAACCACAGAGTCATTATATTGACCTACTCTGGCAGCCATGTTTTTGACTCCCTCTTTTTCTCCAACTTCTCTCAGAATTACCAAGATGTGTTTTACCTCTCAGCTGGAGGAGCAGAGTGTGCATAAGGAGTGTGTATACAAGCACTCCTTTTGTGCTGCTGACATTTTATCTTGCACAGACAATTAAAATGGGGCTACTTGGGAGGAAATATATCAGTGGTAGTGGAACACTACATAATCACAATATCTCTTGTTGAGGAATAATATCCTACTCATGCAGAGCGAGCCAGCTCGAGCAGAGGCAGAAAGAGAATATAACTCTACGCTCTTGTGGGTTAGGCACGTCTCACCATACAGACAGACACCTAGCATGCTCATTTATAAATGATCTGAGAGTTTGATTCAGACATAGAAAAACGTGTAGCTGACCAAGTGTATTTCACTAATGGAGTGTTAGATATGGGAGACTGGATTTCCGATGAGAGCATTCTATTCTGTGTGGAACACTACTGTGCCTTAGAAGCCTTAGGCTAGGAGCGTAGACATTTTGTAGCTTCTTCAATGATGTCCTTCTCAGTGAATTGGGACTACAATGTGTAAACACAATTCTATTTCTACAGCCAGTCTGTGAGTCTCGGTGGTGCATGTTGCAATCAATGGCATTTTGTATCTTTTCTCTGAGAAAAAATGTCTGGAGAAGAATGTAAAGTGTAAAGAGAATTCACATTGGCCATCCATCTCTTTCATTCCGTTTACTCTGTTAATTTGCCCAGGTATGAACATACTGGACAGACTTATAACAAGAAAATACCAGCCTCTGAGGTTTTTCAGGACAGAATGTCTGAGTGGCAAACATTTATGTGGCATTTTTCTTTCCCCTGAGCACGTCTGGTGAGGTTATTGCATTCATCCAATACAGCCTGAGGATGTATGGGGGAGTGAGAGTGACACATACTGTACACTGTAAAACCTTCTCTGTACCCTGGCAGATAGATAAACAAACAAAACAAATTAACAAATAAACAGAACATAAATAGATCCTTCAAAATGATGTGGCCTCATGATCAGAGGGCCTTAAGACCGTATCAATTGTCAATTGCATGTGTTTTTCTACAGTAACAGTCAAAAGTTTGGACACACTCATTCAACAATTTTTCTTTATTTGTACTATTTTCTACATTGTAGAATAATAGTGAAGACATCAAAACTATGAAATAACACATATGGAATCATGTAGTAACCAAAAAAGTGTTAAACAATCAAAATATATTTTCTTCAAAGTAGCCACCCTTTGCCTTGATGACAGCTTTGCACACTCTTGGCATTCTCTCAACCTGCTTCACCTGGTTTGCTTTTCCAACGGTCTTGAAGAAGTTCCCACATATGTTGAGCATTTGTTGGCTGCTTTTCCACAACTCTGCAGTCCAACTCATCCCAAACCATCTCAATTGGTTGTGCAGTCCATGTCATTCTCCTTCTTGGTTAAATAGCCCTTACACAGCCCCGAGGTGTGTTGGGTCATTGTCCTGTTGAAAATGAATGATAGTCCCACTAAGTGCAAACCAGATGTAATGGCGTATCACTGCAGAATGCTGTGGTAGCCATGCTGGTTAAGTGTGCCTTGAATTCTAAATAAATCACTGGCATTGTGTCACCAGCAAAGTATCCCCACACCATCACACCTCCTCCTCCATGCTTCACAGTGGGAACCACACATGCAGAGATCATCCGTTCACCTACTCTGCATCTCAGAAGACACGGCAGTTGGAACCAAAAATTTTAAAAATGGGGATTTCCACCGGTCTAATGTCCATTGTTCGTGTTTCTTGGCCCAAGCAAGTCTCTTCTTATTATTGGTGTCCTTTAGTAATGGTTTATTTGCAGCAATTCGACCACACAGTCTCCTCTGAAGAGTTGACGCTGAGATGTGTCTGTTACTTTAACTCTGTGAAGTATTTATTTGGGCTGCAATTTCTGAGGCTGGTAACTAATGAATTTGTCCTCTGCAGCAGAGGTAACTATGGATCTTGCTTTCCTGTGGCGGTCCTCATGAGAGACAGTTTCATCATAGTACTTGCAGTTGAAGAAACTTTCAAAGTTCTTGACTGACCTTAATGTGTTAAAGTAATGATGGACTGTCGTTTCTATTTGCTAATTTGAGCTGTTCTTGCCATAATATGGACTTAGTCTTTTACCAAATTGGGTTATCTTCTGTATACCAATCCTACCTTGTGACAACACAACTGATCTGCTCAAATGCATTAAGAAGGAAAGAAATTACACAAATTAACTTTTAACAATGCACACCTGTTAAAGGCCATGTTTCAATAATGAGAAGTGCATATATGTATGAATCTGATATGTCACTTTTTCTTTCAATCCGACATTGTAAATTAAAGGTGTAATCGATTATATACAGTACTTCTGGGCTGAAGGTGAATACTTTTGGAACACTGAGCCATTGACTGCCTGGCTACATCAGATGGCAGTGTGAGAGTGGGTTTCTTTTGACAAGGGACCACCGGACTACAGGCATATCGTTTTCAACCTAGGTGTCAGAAGTAATGCCTAGTTGGTCAGAATAGTATGGTAAGTTGATTGAGTGTCTTTTTTAACTGCATAGTTGGTTAGCTAGCTAGCTGCATTTTACACTTATCTAGTTAGCTAGCTAGTTAATGAACTAGCTGCAATTATCATGAACATTATCTAGATATCTACAGTCGCTAAATATCTGTCAGATGTAAAGTAAGCTGGATCGTGGCATGTCAGAAATAATGCATGTTGGCTAGCTAGCTCACGTTAGAAATTATACATGGTGCCATAATATAAATAATATCTTAGCTATAAATTCACATGGATGCCATTTAATTTGTAGTAACCGTTATCACAAAATGGTGTGCAATGGCGTTTCCACTAGTTACCACAGCCACAAAGTCAAAATATGCCAAATCGTAAACAATCATGAAAACAAACCTTTGCTTTTTGTCTTAATTCAAGGTTAGGTGTAAGGTTATCTGTGTGGTTAGGTTATGCTTAAAATTTAACGAAGAAACATTTACGAAATAGTCGGGAAGAATGCCTTTGTGGCTGTGGTAACTAGTGGCAATCGATCTGTGTCATTTACAGGCATGAATCATAAAGTAGGCAAACTGATACATGAATCCTAAATACAGGTACCAATTCCGTTTGTTAATCTTTGCAGGTTTGTAATCTGTTTTATTGGAGCTTGGCAAAGTAGGATGCAACCATAATCTAAGGTAGGAAATGTCTCTGCATCCAGGTTGAGGCTTGCTATCAGCAAGAACATGGAGCACTCCATGCCAGTAAGTTATGATATTATCTTTCCTTTACATTGCATTTTACCATTTCAAGAGCTAGTACTACACTCATATAAGACGTAGCGAAGCCCTATGTACCATGCAAGAGTCTACTCCTGGAGTAACTCCCTGTGACTAGAGGGCCAGTGACTAGAGGGCCAGTGGCTGTGACTGTGACTAGAGGGTCAGTGACTAGAGGGCCAGTGGCTGTGACTGTGACTAGAGGGTCAGTGACTAGAGGGCCAGTGACTGTGACTGTGACTAGAGGGTCAGTGGCTGTGACTGTGACTAGAGGGTCAGTGACTGTGACTGTGACTAGAGGGCCAGTGACTGTGACTGTGACTGTGAGTAGAGGGCCAGTGACTGTGACTGTGACTAGAGGGCCAGTGACTGTGACTGTGACTAGAGGGCCAGTGACTGTGACTGTGACTGTGACTAGAGGGCCAGTGACTGTGACTGTGACTAGAGGGCCAGTGGCTGTGACTGTGACTGTGACTAGAGGGCCAGTGACTATGACTGTGACTGTGACTAGAGGGCCAGTGACTGTGACTGTGACTAGAGGGCCAGTGGTAGGTCAGGGGTGAGGGCTCTCTCTTTCAAGCACACTCACTACCTCTATGCATCTTTCTCCAGGTGCTAAAGAGACAGACAGGTCCAATGACCTTCAGAGCCTTCTGGCCAATTACCTGTGATCTCTCCAGAGTACAGAAAAGTGAGTTCCACTCATAATAGTATACTTGTGGTAAGGGTAGGCAACAACAAGTCTGCTACGATGATCCTGTACTTAGTTCCCTCCTGTACTCCCTGTTCACCCACGACTGTGTGGTCAAACACGACTCCAACACTATCATTAAGTTTGCAGACGACACAACAGTGTTAGGCCTGATCACCGACAACAATGAGACAGTCTATAGGGAGGAGGTCAGAGACCTGGCAGTGTTGTGCCAGGACAACAACCTCTCCCTCAGACAAGACAAAGGAGCTGATCGTGGACTACAGGAAAAGGCGGGCCGAACAGGCCCCAATTAACATTGACGGGCTGTAGTGGAGCGGGTCGAGAGCTTGAAGTTCCTTGGTGTCCACATCACCAACAAACTATCATGGTCCAAACACACCAAGACAGTCATGAAGAGGGCACGACAACACCTTTTCCCCTCTGGAGACTGAAAAGATTTGGCAATGGTCCCCATATCCTCAAAAAGTTATACAACTGCACCATCGAGAGCATCCTGACCGGTTACATCACCGCCTGGTATGGTAACTTCTCGGTAGGATAGTGCGTTCGGCCCAGTACATCACTGGGACCAAGCTTCCTGCCATCCAGGACCTATATACTAGGTGGTGTCAGAGGAAAGCCCCAAAAATTGTCAAAGACTCCAGTCACCCATGTCATAGGCTGTTTTCTCTGCTACTGCACGGCAAGCAGTACCGGAGCGTCAAGACTAGGACCGAAAGGTTCCTTAACAGCTTCTACCCCCAAGCCATAAGACTGCTGAACAATTAACCAAATGGCCACCAGACTATTTACATTGACGACCCCCCCCCCCCCCTCCTCCATTTGTTTTGTACACTGCTGCTACTCGCTGTTTATTATCATGCATAGTCATTTCACCCCTACCTACGTACATGTACAAATGACCTCGACTAACCTGTACCCCTGCACATTCACTCAGTACCGGTACCCCCTGTATAGCCTTGTTATTGTTATTTTATTGTGTTACTTTTTATAATTTTTAACTTTAGTTAATTTGGTAAATATTTTCTTAACTCTTTCTTGAACTGCACTGTTGGTTAAGGGCTTGTAAGTAAGCATTTCACGTTAAGGTCTACACTTGTTGTATTCGGGGCATGTGACAAATTAAGTTTGATTTGATTTGATGGAAACCTTCACTGTGGCAGTCTGCTTGTGTGATGTAAGCATATTATCCAGGGCCAATGGTTGAATTGGGTTTACTGTACTCACTCTAACTCATGCGGTCTCCTCCCTGCAAAAGCCTCCCAGACTTTTATCAAAACTAACATGTATGGAGCTGTAGATCACTGCCACCCTTTTGTCAGCTCTCTGTAGACTTTCAATGGCCACATTTTAGGGATGAACAAACGCAGTAAAGTTTTATATAAACAGCTCATAACATTTTTTTTATTGTAAGATTACAAAAACGTAACTTTTTCATAGCATGTTTGTCATGTTGGTTTTCAAATTTTTACTAACTTCTGTGATAACTTCAACATTAAGACAAATACACTTAGAGCGTATGATTTAAAAGGTCTAAAATAAATGCAAGTCTAATGTCCAGAGTGAATACATTTTTATTCATGTATATCATACAGGTGTCTTAATTAACTAAATATATATCCAAGACAAGATTAAATATTGGGACAAAGTGAATATAAGTTGGAGCTTAAATCCATAGCAGTATGTATGAATTTGAGTGGCATTTGAGGGTAGATATAGTACAAGTTGACAGAATGGTTGTGAGACAGAGAGACTGTTACTCCCAGGTAAGGCCCTTGCTTCCGGAACCACAGAAGACCCCAGTATTCAGTCAGGAAGCTTGAAGATGTGTGTCACAATCCAAGCCCATGTCACAGCATGCAGTGATCTGATAGGGAGATGACAATAAATGCATCATGGGCAGTGCACTAAGAAAATATTCAGACCCCTTGACTTTTTCCACATTTTGTTACGTTACAGCCTTATTCTAAAATCGATTTAAAAAAAATAATCCCTCATCAATCTACACACAATACCCTATAATGACAATGCAAAAACAGGTTTTTAGAAATGTTTGCAAATGTATTAAAAATAAAAACCGAAAATATCAAATATACATAAGTATTTAGACCCTTTATCCAGTACTATGTTGAAGCACCTTTGGCAGCGATTACATCCTCAAGTCTTATTGGGTATGACACTAAAAGGTTGTCACACCTGTATTCGGGGAGTTTCTCCCATTCTTCTCTGTAGATCCTCTCAAGCTCTGTCAAAATAGCTGCACAGCTATTTTCAGGTCTCTCCAGAGATGTTCGATCAGGTTGAAGTCCGGGTTCTGGCTGGGCCACTCAAGGACATTCAGAGACTTGTCCCGAAGCCCCTCCTGCGTTGTCTTGGCTGTGTCCTTGGGGTCATTGTCCTGTTGGAAAGTGAACCTTTGCCCCAGTCTTAGGTCCTGAGAGCTCTGGAGGAGGTTTTCATCAAGGATCTCTTTGTACTTTGCTCCGTTCATCTTTCCCTCGATCCATACTAGTTTCCCAGTCCCTGCCACTGAAAAACTTCCCCACAGTATGCTGCTGCCACCACAATGCTTCACCGTAGGGATATTGCCAGGTTTTCTCCAGACGTGACGCTTGGCATTCATGCCAAAGAGTTCAATCTTGGTTTCATCAGACCAGAGAATCTTGTTTCTCATGATCTGAGAGTCTTTAGGTGCCTTTTGACAAACTCTAAGCGGGCTGCCATGTGCCTTTTACTGAGAAGTAGCTTCTGTCTGGCCACTCTACCATAAAGGACTGATTGGTGGAGTGCTTCAGAGATGGTTGTCCAGCTCCACAGAGGAACTCTGGAGCTCTGTCAGAGTGACCATCGGGTTCTTGGTCTCCTTCCTGACAAAGGCCCTTCTCCCCCGATTTCTCAGTTTGGCTGGGCGGCCAGCTCTATGAAGAGTCTTTCTGGTTCCAAACTTCTTCCATTGAAGAATGATGGAGGCCACTGTGTTCTTGGGGACCTTCAATGCTGCAGAAATGTTTTGGTACCCTTCCCCAGATCTGTGCCTCGACACAATCCTGACTTGTTTTTTTTGCTCTGACATGCACTGTTAACTGTGGGACCTTATATATAGAGGTTTGTGCCTTTCCAAATCATGGCCAGTCAATTTAATTTACCACAGGTGGACTCCAATCAAATTGTAGAAACATATCAAGGATGATCAATACAAACAGGATGTGCCTGAGCTTTCGCTTTGTCATTATGGGGTATTGTGTGTAGATTGATGAGGAAAACATTTAGTTCAATCAATTTTATAATAAGGCTGTTACGTAACAAAATATGGAAAAAGGGAAGGGGTCTGAATACTTACCGAATGCAGTGTATCTTTCATCACCAAAGCCATGTTCACTGCACAAGTTCCTGAACAATTCAACCCTTTTGTTAGTGTTATTGATATGGAAATTCACAAACAAATATTCAGTTCAGAAGCATTAACTGTAATATTGCTAGGGTCCAGTGTGAAAGACTGCTTGGAGCCGCTACTCATGCAGGTTCAGGATTCGTTTCAGCCAGGGATTGT
Organism: Salmo salar; assembly: GCF_965601325.2. NCBI lineage: Eukaryota > Metazoa > Chordata > Actinopteri > Salmoniformes > Salmonidae > Salmo > Salmo salar. The sequence goes on along the minus strand of NC_138312.1, from coordinate 20,350,723 downwards.
TTGCGCTTCACACATGCTTTATAGCGCAGATCAGGGTACCAAATGCTCCAGGATCCGGATCATAAGGGGATATGTGAAAGTGCCCTTAGCTAACTAATGAAACACTAATGTAAATGTGCACAAGCCTATTCAGCAAAATTATACCAAAAGAACAGCCTATTTGCAGGGGCATTTTTCTTGCCAACTTTTCTCACCAATGCATCAATAAACATGCAGGGGAACGAAGTAATTTGACAAAAGTGTAAACAATACTCAGTATTATAGCAAGCAAATACAGTATATAGTTGTTCATTTCTAGAAACCTAGCTAGAGTCCACTTTGCTAGCTAAGGTGGTGAACCCAGCAGTTTCAATCTAGCTAGCTGGCTAGCTAATGCCATTTCTATCAACCTTATCAATCATACAGCTTGCCAGTTGTTGCTAGTAAAGTAGGATGAATAAGTCAGAAGCCAGCTAGCAATGCCAAGTTCATGCCTTTTACCAACAAAAATCATGTACACGTGTAAAAGAGACAGTTACCTTCAAGCAGATAATTTTAGTTTACTAAAGGCAAGAGTATTAATAGCTACTTCTTTGTAGAACCGTCATCTTCACCAGGTGCAGCTCCGGAGTCTTCACCTGAACGAAGGTCAAAGGCAAAATCCCAGGCTGCGTCATGCACTTGCGGGGGGCGTGGGTTACTAGCACATATATATATATTTTTGTATTGCCATCTACAAAGGCTGTATATTGTATTTATATTGGCAAATTTAACTTGCAGCATGGCCTTTATTATTAAGGGAGGCCAGGGGAGTGCTGGCTGGCCGGCTCCCCTGCCCTATCTCTCTCTCTCTCTACCTCTCCCCCTCTCTCTCCCTCTCCCTCTCTCTCTCTCTCTCTCTGCTGGGAGCCATCTGCACCTCCTCTTAGCTGCAGAAACAGCAGTAAAGTAACATGTTTGTAAAGGACCGAGCAGTCGGGGAAACATACATTTAACAGACAGACAAGGGGACTTGTGAAAACATAACACCACCCCTTAACCTGCAAACACACTCAATCACCCTGTACTGGCCACTTACATAATACACCCACACTTATCACACACATACACATCTCATGCTCACCCTAGGATACACTCACTCAATACACAAGTGTCAGGAGGTCTGCCAACAATCTAGCTGAAAGTGAACTGGCGCTTCTAATACATTTCTGTAGTTTTCAGTATGCCCACTTGTTACAAATGGCATTGTAACAAGACACTATGACAGCAGTGCAATATGCCAGGAATATGAAATGTAGATAACAGGCTTGTATCTCATCCAGATAGAGGAGCACTGCACAGGCATGCCCCTCCCCTTTCCCCATGACTTGGCTTCTCTAGCAGCTCTATGTGATCTACTGCAGGGCATTCTTCATCAACATCCCCTCCCCTAAAGACATTACAGGCTCTGGGTCAAACGTGAGCTCAGAGCTGAGATGGATGACTGTGAGTCGTGGTGGTTAGGTGAAGTAGCCTGGCACCCTCTGCCACCCTCTGTTATGGTGCAGGTCTAGGACAGGCTAGGACAGGGTACCTCTGACAGCTGCTTGGCCCAGAGACAGTTCTGGATTAGGAGGGAGAGCTCTGCCAGCCCTCCTCTCTACACGCCTCTCTACTCCAGCTGCCAGAACCAGCCAGGACCATTACTCCACAGGTCAGCTCTGAGTCAATCCAGGAGCAGACTTCCACCTGTGAAGCGTTGCGCGCGTAATAATTCACTTCCCACAGAACCCAGACACAGGCACATCCAAAGATGGCCCACCAAGTCTGCATCCCAAGCAGCAGGCTCCACCTCAATTAGGTTGAGTCTAGGTTTGTTTCTTCCTCTTTTTGGTCATATTTCTGCTCAAGGTGACCGGGAGGCGGTTACCTGATCCCTGCAGTCAGTCTTGTCCTCTCTTCTATGGCCCTTCTATGACAGAGCAGGGAGCTGAGGGTAATGAGATGGCATGATTGATCAGACACTGTCAAATGGCTTTCAGCTGGAGGCATGCCAGTGCCGCGCTCAGGCCGGCGTGGTGTCGCAAATGGAGGGCTTTCTAACCCGGGAACTGGATGCAGGGAGGACGCAGGGAGGGTGTGTGTCCTGCTGTTCCCAACATCAGGCCCCCGACATGACGCTGTTGATTGAAAAACACACACACTGTTTTTATGTTTTATTTCAAGGGCTTGTCAGCGTTGTCAGGACATGTAGTAGGGATATTTTCAGATGGTTATTTACAAGACAAGATAGAAAGAGAGCGTTGTTTTGTTAGCGATAAGTATACTGTAATCATGTGATCTGATAACTGTTTAGGGCTGTGAATTGTGGAGATGGACTGTGAATGGCAAAAATAAGTAAACAGCTTTTCCTATGTTTCCATTGTCATTTCTGTTTTTGCTTTTTTCACTTTCTCTTGTTCCCTGTCTCATTCACACACGTAGGATTTGTGTGTGTCTCCTGGGATTATCTCTCTCCTCATCTTCAAAGTGAGTGTCTGTAAATCCTCCACCAGTTCCTCTGGGTGGGGATAAAACAGGCCCTGGCCTCCCCCTGCTCGCCTGCTTTTACAGCCCAGCCCACTGCCACTGTGCCTGGCCTCAGTAGGGCGAGAAGGACAGGGACCAGTGGAGGCTCTGAATATGAATGTAGGATGTGGAGGGGAGGAGGGGAGATGGAGAGTGGAGGATCCAGGAGGCAGTGCTTGGCTGTCAGAGAGACGGTGGTGCAGAAAGCCTGACGTTATGCTGTGGTCTCCCCATTCAGAGGTTCTGGCTGGCCCAGGCCCTGCAGAGCTCCAGCACAATGGAGCGGAGAGAAACATTCTACAGTTTTACTGTTGAATAGCAACTTGATGCAACGCTACTCATGTGAGACGATACCTCTAAAGTTGGTGCATGAAAGGATGATTGAGTGAGAGAGAGTGTGTGAGTGATTGTTTAGTGACAAGTCACCCCACACAATCTCACACCACACCCTGGACTGTGCATTGTCCAGTATGTTGGAGGTTACAGTACGTTGTACAGTACATTGTTATACATACCAAACCAGAAATGAACCATAGTGCATTAATAATAATCCAAACACAGCTGCAAATATACATTGAAAATCTTAGGAACAACCTTCAATTTGATAAAGTCATATTGACAGTTTAATGAGGACTCCAATCGGGCCACTATGGCTTCAGATATGGAGAGTATTGCAGACTCTGTGGGAAACCTTAGGCGCCATTATTAAAGCTTTATTCCATGTAGAGCAAATTGAGGGTTTGTCTCTCTAAAGCTGATCTGAGCTCCTCTGAATCCCATCAAATATTGTCATAGCGCCTCACACCTCCATCTTAGAACCTGAGAGGGAATATTTTCAGTGGGGAAAACATCAACAGGAATGTTGCATTCCTTTGTCGTGTGTGTGTGTGTGTGTGTGTGTGTGTGTGTGTGTGTGTGTGTGTGTGTGTGTGTGTGTGTGTGTGTGTGTGTGTGTGTGTGTGTGTGTGTGTGTGTGTGTGTGTGTGTGTGCTCTTGTGTGTATTCTTCCTTCAAAATCTCATATTACTCTCCACAAAGGTTAATTGAGTCTGTTGACCCAGCAGTCACAGCATTTCTCTGTTTGGGAAAACATGTTTGTCTCACTTCCAGAAAAAAATACTAATCTCTCTTTGTTCCAATGAAGTAGCGTCTAATGTGTCCAATCTGCCATCTCAATCCCTCCCTTCCGCAGCAAACAGCAGGAGCTGCTCACAGCACGGTGTGGAGATGGGATACCCTGACAGCATTATGACAGCATTGGGTTGCCTTGAATTTCCTCAATCAATCAGCACTGTCTGACTGTAGGGAATCACATCACATTACCAGCCCTTCACTAATATCATTACTGTTATTGTTCTGTGTGAGATGTGGACTGGGAGAATGTGATTAGGGCTGGTGATGAATTTGCCCTGTTTTTTTGAGACCATTAACTGACTGGGATGATTGACCTAAACCAAAAGGCTTCTAGGCAGGTATTGATGTTTGCTGTGTGTTATTTTTTAATGGCTGCGTTCTGGTAATCAGGAGTTTTATTGCCCTAGGGCACCGGATTGGAGTTTGTAAAACGAGTCAACAAAAGTTAAAGGGGGTGGTGGTTAGGGGTAGGAGAAAGTATTTAGTTGGTTTGGTGGTGCTCATACTCTTCTCCTGTTAGTTTCATCTGCTCTGTTTTGGGGAAGGTTTGGGAGGAGGGTTGGAAGGATACTGGGAGATCCAGAGAGACAGCTACAGCACTGCGGTATGTATCTCTGCAGGCCAGACACCCAGCTTAAAGAGGGTAGACTGAGGCTGTGTGGAGTCTGAGGATCTGACTGAGGCTGTGTGGAGACTAGGGCTCTGACTGAGGCTGTGTGGAGACAGAGGCTCTGACTGAGGCTGTGTGGAGACTGAGGCTCTGACTGAGGCTGTGTGGGGACTGAGGCTCTGACGGAGGCTGTGTGGGGACTGAGGCTCTGACTGAGACTGTGTGGGGACTGAGGCTCTGACTGAGGCTGTGTGGGGACTGAGGCTCTGACGGAGGCTGTGTGGGGACTGAGGCTCTGACTGAGGCTGTGTGGAGACAGACTCTGACTGAGGCTGTGTGGAGGCTGAGGCTCTGACTGAGGCTGTGTGGGGACTGAGGCTCTGACGGAGGCTGTGTGGGGACTGAGGCTCTGACTGAGGCTGTGTGGGGACTAAGGCTCTGACTGAGGCTGTGTGGGGACTGAGGCTCTGACGGAGGCTGTGTGGGGACTGAGGCTCTGACTGAGGCTGTGTGGAGACTGAGACTCTGACTGAGGCTGTGTGGAGACTGAGGCTCTGACTGAGGCTGTGTGGGGACTGAGGCTCTGACTGAGGCTGTGTGGGGACTGAGGCTCTGACGGAGGCTGTGTGGGGACTGAGGCTCTGACTGAGGCTGTGTGGAGACTGAGGCTCTGACTGAGGCTGTGTGGGGACTGAGGCTCTGACGGAGGCTGTGTGGGGACTGAGGCTCTGACGGAGGCTGTGTGGGGACTGAGGCTCTGACTGAGGCTGTGTGGGGACTGAGGCTCTGACTGAGGCTGTGTGGGGACTGAGGCTCTGACTGAGGCTGTGTGGGGACTGAATAGAGAGAGAGAGAGAGCGAGAGAGAGAGAGAGAGGGAGAGGGAGAGAGAGAGAGAGAGAGGGAGAGAGAGAGAGAGAGGGAGAGGGAGAGAGAGAGAGAGAGAGGGAGAGAGAGAGAGAGAGCATATGTTCCATGTAGCACGTCAATCACTGGGTTATCTGTGCACTCAAGCAGTCCCAGGAGGCCTTAACCTGGTCAAGTTATTCCCATGGGGCTTCTCTGTGCTTCGGCCTGGAGCATGAAGGGTGCAGAAATATACAGATGAATCTGGGACTCTGACATTAGCTTAGTGTTCAACTCCAACACACAACACATGCAACTTACTTATAATGATAATAATATAATAATTTAGCAGATGCCTTTTTCCAGAGCGAATAGTTAACACAAACTGTACTTAACACGGGAACCTTGTCAGCTCCACAAACATGGGGAAGGAAAATGAAATCACAAACCTTACTCAGTCTGAGTCTCCTCAAACCTTATGGACACTGGACAGATACAGCTCCATTGTGTCTGTGCATAGGGGCATAGGGGCATAGATTAATAATGAGTGCATTGGGAGCATATCTCCTACTTTTAGTCTCTGAGAACCTATCAGTGGGAGAGAGAGTGACATGGCTCACTGGGAGGGAGAGTGACATGGTTCAGTGGGAGAGAGAGTGACATGGCTCACTGGGAGGGAGAGTGACATGGTTCAGTGGGAGAGAGAGTGACATGGCTCACTGGGAGGGAGAGTGACATGGTTCAGTGGGAGAGAGAGTGACATGGCTCACTGGGAGGGAGAGTGACATGGTTCAGTGGGAGAGAGAGTGACATGGCTCACTGGGAGAGAGAGTGACATGGTTCAGTGGGGGAGAGAGTGACATGGCTCACTGGGAGGGAGAGTGACATGGCTCACTGGGAGAGAGAGTGACATGGCTCACTGGGAGAGAGAGTGACATGGCTCACTGGGAGGGAGAGTGACATGGCTCACTGGGAGAGAGAGTGACAGGGTTCAATGGGACAGAGAGTAATATGGTTCACTGGGATAGAGAGCAACATGATTCAGTGGGAGAGAAGGTAAAAGGAGAGGTGGACAGAATTGTTTTAATAGAGGCTAAAATTGCAGGTTGATTATTTCCCATTATGCATTAATAACTGCGAACCTCTGAGATAAAAAGGAAGTCATTCCGTTTTTATAACGTTTTTATTTTATTTTATTACATATAATGTTGTGTTAATATGTGCTCCACACCCATATTATGTCCCTTATTGTAGGTTGCATTGTCGTTCTTTTAGAATAGGTTGTAGTCTTAAGATCTTATTCATGCTTTTCAGTGTTATAATACTGTCACGGAGTCTGTGCCTTTAAGACTGAACCAAATATAAATGCAACACGCAACAATTTAAAACATTTAGCTGAGTTACAGTTCATATAAGGAAATCAGTCAATTTAAATAAATGAATTAGGCCCTAATCTATGGATTGCACATGACTGGGCAGGGGTGTAGCCATGGGTTGGCCTGGGAGGGCATACTGTAGGCCCATCCACTTGGGAGACAGGCCGACCCACTGGGGAGCCCAGCCAATCAGGGTTTTCCCTACAAAAGGGCTTTATTACAGACAGAATGACTCCTCCGCACCCTCCCCCCCCCCTTTCTCTGACGATCCTGCAGGTGAAGAAGCCAGATGTGGAGGTCCTAGGCTGTTGTGGTCACACGTGGTCTGCGGCCTTGAGGCCGGTTGGACGTACTGCCAAATTCTCTAAAATGACATTGGAGGCGGCTTATGGTAGAGAAATGAACATTAAAATCCCTGGCAACAGCTTTTGTGGACACTCCTGCAATCAGCATACCAATTGCACGCTCCCTCAAAACTTGAGACATCTATGGCATTGTGTTGTGTGACAAAACTGCACATTTTAGAGTGGCCTTTTATTGTCCCCAGCACAAGGTGCACCAGTGTAATGATCATGCTGTTTAATCAGCTTCTTGATACGCCACACCTGTCAGGTGGATGGATCATCTTGACAAAGGATAAAATGCTCAATAACAGGGACGTAGACAAATTTGTCCACACAATTTGAGAGAAATAAGCTGTTTGTGCATATGGAACACTTCTAGGATCTTTTATTTCAGCTCATGAAACTGAAAATGTTCAGTGCATATGCTACCTACATATTGAATAACCTGACATTTGAACCGCTTTATGAGTTCATGAGAATGCACATTATTTATTGAGTATAATGTGTATTTAGCCATGTCCTTTGGTGCTGCCGATGTTTGCCTGCAACAAGAGAGAAAAGCATGTTAGAGTTTGTAGTCAAACGCCGACATTCATTTGGTTTTGGGCGCAGCATCCATTTGTCTTATCATGCCTTTCGTTATTAATGTTACGATTCAAGTGCACATGTTTTTGTAATGTTGTCACTATGATGAAGTTAGGAATCGTAGTTGAAGAGGTGAATGGTTTGTTCCTCTCTGTCATGCTGGGCGGGGAGGGCTGTCAAAAAGCGCTGGGTTCAGGAACGCTACTTATCCTGTGTTACTTGGTTCTGTAATGTGGTTGAATTATCCCGGTCTATGAGGACTATATGCTTTTGGTATGGTCTGCACTGTTATTGAAAGTGTGTATATTTATGGTGATGTTTGATTGATTACCTGAATATGTTATTGTGCATTTAATGCCTTTATTTGAACCTGTTCATGTTAATTGTTATTATGTGCAATGGCTTTTTCCAACTGGCTCATGCATTGTGGGTAGTCCTGTAAGAAGCCTGTCCTTTCATTCTTTGTTGGACAGGAGTCGAGGACGGTGGCCGCTCACAGCTGCTAGCAACAAGCTAAGAAGGATCATGGCGGAAGTGGATGTGAAACGAGAAGTGAGTTGAGTGAAGTGGAGTTGGAGAAGAATAATGGAGAACAGTAGTATCAATGGGAAAGAAAAATGAGAAAGTATTGAAAACTGAAGGCCATGATAAGTGTGTGATTTTATAAGGATGTGTATCTGGGAGATCCGTTTGGGGTCTCGAAGAAGGTGAATCTTGTGCTGGGAAAAGTGGGATCAATCAGAGTGACCAGGAGTGAGCTTGTCCTGATTGATTGTGTGTCTGAGGAACAGAGGAAGAAGGCATTGGGCATCACGAGAGTTTGGACATCTGATGTGTTGTGCTTTGAACTCCGGAGTGGGGCACCTGTTAATAGAGTCATTTCTGGGGTGTCGGTGGGAATAAGGGAGGAAATCCTTGCGACGAGAATCCCATGTGTGGTTCGGGACCGTTGCCTGACCCGCATGGTGAATGGAGGAAAGGAAGCAAGTTTGTCAGTGTTGTTGTTTTTTGACAGTGACTACCTCCCTGTGCATGTAAATATAGTATACATGAGGTACTGTATGGAGTTAGAGCCTCTGTCCAAAAACCACTAGAATGCAAAAACTGTAAAGGATCTGGTCCTGTTTCAAATGTGTGCAGACCGAAGGAGTATATGAAAGATTGGATTGAAGAACGGTCATGTTGTAATTGTGGTGGGGTCATGACCCAGAGTTCATGGAGTGCCCTGTAAGGGTGAAGGAGGTTGAGGTGTCTTAGATAATGGCGGTCCATCGAATCTCCTATGCACAGCAATCAAAAGAATTGAGAGCAAAAGTGACACTAGCGTGGAAGAGATGGTTGTGGATGCACCACAGCCCATGGTTAATGTTTGTCAACCAAGAGAACCAGACATGCTGCATGTAAAGAAAGTGGATTTTGTGGCGTCCATTGCAACTGCGATAAACTGCACAGCTCAAGTAGCAAGGAAGTCAAAGAAATTGGACATAATTGTGGCTGTGGCAGGAAAGTATTCGAGGCTTCAGGAATTCACAGCTGAAGGGATTGCAAGGGTTATTGGAGATGGAAGATGTGCCACTCTCCCAGGCTCCTGAGCCTGTGTAGGGATCAGACATGGATTATTGATTTTAACAATAGAGGCCCATGTGAGTATTTTTATACACATTATCTTTTGGGATATTTTATTTTCATTCCTCACGGTAGGTGGAAGCAATACAACTTTTTGGACGTAGTCTGCCGTAAAACCCCAGCGAATAAGAAGTTTGTTGAACAGAGACAGGGTAAGAACGACATGTTGCCGGAACACACAAACATTTATTGAGGCCTGGTTTCATTTGAGAGGGAAAGGGGGATACCTAGTCAGTTGTACAACTGAATGCATTCAACTGAAATGTGTCTTCCGCATTTAACCCAACCCCTCTGAATCGGAGAGGTGCGGGGGGCTGCCATAATCAACATCTACGTCTTCGGCGCCCAGGAATCAGTGGGTTTATTGCCTTGCTCTGGGGCAGAACGGCAGATTTTGACCTTGTTAGCTCAGGGATTCGATCCAGCAATCTTTCGGTTACTGGCCCAACATTCTAACCACCAGAGTACCTGCCGCCCCAGAGCTCTACGATGATTTGATTCATTCAGTTTACTCCCAGTTTATGTTTTCTGTTTGTTAGCACCATGTTTGTTATTTTGTTTATACATATCTGTACATATTCTACATAGCTCAGCACTGTGATTTCACCATTTAAAGCCCTCACCATGGCACTGCACTGGGTCCATTTGTCTGCCTCCTCACTAAAACCTCTACCGCTAGGGAGGTCTCCCTTACAAATACCCACGTTCTAGTGTGTTGTAGTCCATATGCTACAGAGAGAGTGTGTTACAGGCTTATCCGGTATGTGTAACAGCACATATGTTCGTCAGAGTGTGTCCAGGCTCATTTGTATCGTGCACCGTGCCCACCGTGCCTATGTAACCGTGGTAACCTGTGTAGCCCCCAGACACACGAGGAGAGGAGAGGAGAGGAGAGGAGAGGGTTCAGCACTAACTAGCACTCTCACCCTCTACTGAGCATTTACATAGTATGGCAGAGTACTCCTACTCCATGCAAACAGGTGCACACACATGTACGTACAGACATACACACATAGCCTAGTACACACACACACACTGGCTTGCTTGTATGGGCTATTCTACAACACAAGCCATATGTTACGTGGTATTCGTCAGCTGTCAAACCCAACACATGCTTCATATGGGGTGACAAATCATACACTGTCATTTCTGATATGTACTGCGACTGTTGTTATGAAAACATGATGTGAATATTTAATTTGTATGAGCTCTAGCTAATTACAGTTCAGCTTGTACTGTATCTCTAATGATGTTATTCAATTCAGTTTTGCATAACGGGTGCTGTCAGTGCATGTATCCGAACATGACTCATAAAGTATGAATGAAGCTGTTTCTTTGTGTTAGAATCAGTGAAAATAATCCATAACTTTATGCCCCATTGTGTGCTGCTGTCAGCTCCATCTCTGGTCCCTTTACTTTAACAGTAAATTAATGCATCGTCATTGTAAATGCCCTTATATGATGTAATGATGATGCAAACCTGAAACCATTCTTCTGCTCCAATGTGTGTCTCTCTTCTCAGTCATAGAAACATTGTGCACACCAGTGGAGGCTGTTGAGGGGAGGATGGCTCATAGCAATGGCTGGAATGGAGTTCATTAAATCTTATCAAACACATGAAAACAATGTGTTTGATACCAATTCCATTCAATCCATTCTGGCCATTGTTATGAGCCGTCCTCCCCTCAACAGCCTCCACTAGTGTGCACAATGTTTCTACTCAAAACTAGAGGTTTTTTTAGAATCCCCCATATTAGATTGGTGGACTTGAGGTGTAGTTCTGTGTTTGAACCACCGCAGCTTGCCTCTCGGGCTACTGTAACAAAAACATAACTCAGATCTCTAGCATTACAGCCGTGAGCTCAGGCATACGGTTACAAGTGCATGAGTCTTAGTAGGACAGACAGTAGCTTTACTCCACATGGTATGCAGGCTGACAATTCCTTGATCCACATCACATTGGGTAGGGGATTTGAGCTACGCACATGCACCAAGCTCTCTCACGCACGAAGCTCTCTCACACACGCACACACACACACACACAGTTTTGTCAGTATACACACACACACACACACACACACACACACACACACACACACACACACACACACACACACACACACAGTACACACAAACAGCTCAGATTCAGGATGTGCTCCAGTCCCCAGCATCAAAGGTCTCATCTCTAGGAACCCATTGTGGTGTTGAATGGTCTTTCTTGGTGTGTGCTAAGAGTGTAGTACTGTGAGGATTATGTATGGTGGGGAATTGAAGCCCACACTACGTCAGTTAAACGTCTAATTTTGATTTACATTTGGTTGAGTTGTCAACTATCGTGAGTTCAATGTACAATCAACAAAACAATATAATGTCTTTGGATTTAGGTTAATAAAAGTGGGGCGAAAAAAATATGAAATTCCCTTACGTTAATGACTTTTTGCAAGTCCAATCAGTTTTCCATGTTGATTCAACATCATCAAATAGATTTTCAGGGTTGAAATTACGTGGACACAATGTTGATTCAACCAGTTTTATCCCAGTTGGATACTACTTAATGGGATAGAACATGAGCCTAATCCCATTCTCCATGTGCCATGACAGAGGCAAAGGAACAGAGAGTGTCTGTGATGTGTCAAATGTTGCATGAATCAGTCAAGTCTTGGTTGTCTAATCTGCCCTTTTGAGTGCTAGTGGGGATCCCCTGCGGAGGTGTACGCATGCCTTTCATCTCCTTTGTCTCTCTGTGTTTGCGTGTCTGCTGTATGTGTCTTGACTAATGCTAGATACCTGCATGGTTTGATTTCGACCTTCTTCAAAATTCTCTCAATTTCTTCAGTATTGGTTCAACTGCAAATCTTGTGTCACTTGTCATACCTGATTGCCGTGAATTTGAGGTAGTGCCGCAGGTAAAGTATTTCATGCTTCTGTCTCAAAATCAGGTTGTTGTTCTGATGTGATGGTGATATGATGGGGTAGAGTAAAGCCCGTAGCCGGTGGGTCCACCCTGCTTTCCAACCAGTGCAGAGAGGGGCTGGATCACTGGTTTGGCGGGTGCATCACAGTGACACCACCGTGCTCTCCCTGTAGCACCCCACACCGCGGGCATAGCAATGGGATTCCAAGAGCTTGTCAGCCAACGCTGCAGCACGTTATATTGACAAATCTCTCTTGGAGACAGAGAAGACAGGCCAGCATGTCATTGCAGCAAAGCTATTCCCCATGTCTCACACGTCAACAAGATTGATTTTTTTTCATCCCTTTAGTCAAAATGTTCTTTGCGATTTTTTTGGTGAACTGTTGCAGTATATACATACTGTATACCGTAGGCATACATGGTGATAGAGATGGTGAGGGAACGAGGAAGGGGAAAGACCGAAAGAAATAGAGAGAGAGAAGATTTGAGCAACAATGATGCTGAAAGATGGAAGAATAGAAAAATAGGTCCCTGCCTACTGATGTTGTCTTCGCTCGCATTCTCTCTCTCTCTCTCTCTCTCTCTCTCTCTCTCTCTCTCTCTCTCTCTCTCTCTCTCTCTCTCTCTCTCTCTCTCTCTCTCTCTCTCTCTCTCTCTCTCTCTCTCTCTCTCTCTCTCTCTCTCTCTCATGTAAGGCTGTTATTAGCTTGTGTTGGGTTGGTCCAGCCTGTATGCGCTGAGGGAGGGGCTTACCCTGCCAGTTCATATTTAATCCCCTGAATGAAAGATTCATAAGTCAGGTATGTGGTCTTAAAACAATGAGCGGCTGACTTCGAGCATCCTGCATCAATCGCGGGGTGAAGAGAAGCCATGCGTGCGATAAAACGAGTGCCCTTATCGAAGCGATTTGGACTCACCTCAGGCAGAGAATGAGTGGAGGGCATGGAACCACTGGAAATACAGACATGATTTTCATGTTCACAGAAACATATCGCTATGGGATTATTGTTTGCCTTTCCTGCTTTATCTGTTTAATACATCAAGACACGCTAAAGACACGCTAAAGACACGCTAAAGACACGCTAAAGCGTCCTCCTTGCCCCTGGTTTATGTTCAGACTCCAGCCTTCTCTGTTACCCAACATATTTTCATCCTCTATTTATCTAAATGCATTAAAGCAGAATTATAGGGTATGCATCTTGTAATTACTGAAGTAATGCCCGCTGAAAACAGGCTCCCATGTGGATTGGCTGTTGTTATTGCTGTTATCATGGAGCTTGTCGGCAAAATAAATATTCTTTTTTTGTTCTATTGTGAACAATTCTTGATTAGCGCAGTGCAAACATCCCCTTGTCACAATCAGCTCAGTGGATTGGTTCAGGGAGTTATTCTACACACATGCACACACACACGCACACACATTCCCCCGTGCTCTCTTTAATTAAAGCCCTAGCTGGGGACAGTGAAGACACCCTGGTACATTTCCCCACCATGGAATACACCACTGTGGGGAGCTTCCTTCTCCTGTCTGTCCTCTCTCTCTCTCTCTCTCTCGCTCTCTCTCTCGCTCTCTCTCTCGCTCTCTCTCTCTCTCTCTCTCTCTCGCTCATCCTCTCGCTCTCTCTCTCTCTCTTTTGTCATACAGTTATTAGCTTTAATTATAAGTAAACTGCACATTTTGATTCACCTTCCAATTAGGCCTCCATCAGATCAGACCACCACACCACTACGTTGCTTCCTGCCTTCCTAGTTAATTTCCCCTCCAGGAAGAAGGATGGTGAAATATTAAAGACACCTGCTAGGCGTATTAGCATTCTGCTCAGGTGTGGTTTGGTTCGGCAGGGCTCCCCTGTGTATGAGCCAAGGCAGAATCCTCAAGGTCTCCTCCCTGGGAGAAAAAAACAACAGGAGAAACCACCAAACTAAGCCCAGTCACACACATTATTAACATTCACTGTCTCACATCTGAACATCATCTCCAAATGTTGTCCAGTTTACACAACACTTAGTGAGAAAGCCTGCGGACAAGCCTAGGGTCTCATTTAGAGTGATTGGAAGAGTAAGGCTCTTCCACTAAATAACTCGCTAAATAGAGAGAGGAGGGGAGATGCGTCACACCAATGCATACCAATACACTGGTATTACACTTGTAACATTGTTATCACCATGCTCAATGTAACTGAGCTTCAACTACTTGACTTGGATGAACTCTTAAGTACAGATGAACACATGTTGATGAAGGTTTTCTTGCCTCAACACTCTCATGTATCGACCTATGTCATTTGACCACATTATTGGCATCTCTGCAGGTTGTTTGCTGCATAGGTGTGAATGCCACTGTCACCAGGTCCCTATTGAGAGGGAGGGGGGACCGAGAGGGGGGGGCGCTATGCAATCTGGTTTCCGAGCTGGTCACGGGTGCACCTCAGACACGCTCAAGGTCCTAAACGATATCATAACCGCCATCGATAAAAGACAGCACTGTGCAGCCGTCTTCATCGACCTGGCCAAGGCTTTCGACTCTGTCAATCACCGTATTCTTATCGGCAGACTCATCAGCCTTGGTTTCTCTAATAACTGCCTCGCCTGGTTCACTAACTACTTCTCAGATAGAGTTCAGTGTGTCAAATCGGAGGGCCTGTTGTCCGGACCTCTGGCAGTCTCTATGGGAGTGCCACAGGGTTCAATTCTCAGGCCGACTCTTTTCTCTGTATATATCAATGATGTCGCTCTTGCTGCAGGTGATTCTTTGATCCACCTCTACGCAGACGACACCATTCTGTATATATCTAACCCTTCTTTGGACACTGTGTTAACAAACCTCCAAACGAGCTTCAATGCCATACAACACTCCTTCCGTGGCCTCCAACTGCTCTTAAATGCTAGTAAAACGAAAGGCATGCTCTTCAACCAATCGCTGCCCGCAAACGCCCGCCCGACTATCATCACTACTCTAGACGGTTCTGACTTAGAATATGTGGACAACTATAAATACCTAGGTGTCTGGCTAAACTGTAAACTCTCCTTCCAGACTCATATTAAGCATCTCCAATCCAAAATTAAATCTAGAATTGGCTTCCTATTTCTCAATAAATCAAATCAAATCAAATTTATTTATATAGCCCTTCGTACATCAGCTGATATCTCAAAGTGCTGTACAGAAACCCAGCCTAAAACCCCAAACAGCAAGCAAAGCATGTGAAAGAAGCACGGTGGCTAGGAAAAACTCCCTAGGAAAAACTCCCTAGAAAGGCCAAAAACCTAGGAAGAAACCTAGAGAGGAACCAGGCTATGAGGGGTGGCCAGTCCTCTTCTGGCTGTGCAGGGTGGATATTATAACAGAACATGGTCAAGATGTTAAAATGTTCATAAATGACCAGCATGGTCAAATAATAATAATCATAGTAGTTGTCGAGGGTGCAACAAGCACGTCCGGTGAACAGGTCAGGGTTCCATAGCCGGAGGCAGAACAGTTGAAATTGGAGCAGCAGCACGGCCAGGTGGACTGGGGACAGCAAGGAGTCATCATGCCAGGTAGTCCTGAGGCATGGTCCTAGGGCTCAGGTCCTCCGAGAGAAAGACAGAAAGAGAGAAAGAGAGAATTAGAGAGAGCATATTTAAATTCACACAGGACACCGGATAAGACAAGAGAAATACTCCAGATGTAACAGACTGACCCTAGCCCCCCGACACATAAACTACTGCAGCATAAATACTGGAGGCTGAGAAAGCCTCCTTCACTCATGCTGCCAAACATACCCTCGTAAAACTGACTATTCTATCGATCCTTGACTTCGGCGATGCCATTTACAAAATAGCCTCCAAAACTCTACTCAGCAAATTGGATGCAGTCTATCACATTGCCATCCGTTTTGTCACCAAAGCCCCATATACTACCCACCACTGCGACCTGTATGCTCTCGTTGGCTGGTCCTCGCTACATATTCGTCGCCAAACCCACTGGCTCCAGGTCATCTATAAGTCTTTGCTAGGTAAAGCTCCGCCTTATCTCAGCTCACTAGTCAGCATAGCAACACCCACCCGTAGCACGTTCTCCAGCAGGTATATGTCACTGGTCATCCCCAAAGCCAACACCTAGTTTGGTCGCCTTTTCTTCCAGTTCTATGCTGCCAATGACTGGAACGAATTGCAAAAATGACTGAAGTTGGAGACTTATATCTCCTTCACTAACTTTAAGCATCAGCTGTCAGAGCAGCTTACTGATTGCTGCATCTGTACACAGCCCATCTGTAAATAGCCCATCCAACCAATCTACCTACCTCATCCCCATATTTGTTTTTGTTTTTCTGCTCTTTTGCACTCCAGTATTTCTACATGCACATCTTCATCTACACACTCCAGTGTTAACTGCTAAATTGTAATTACATCGCCACTATGGCATATTTATTGCCTTACCTCCGTACTTCATTTGCACACACTGTGTACAGATCTTTCTATTGTGTTATTGACTGTACGTTTGTTCGTTTGTTTCTCCCATGTGTAACTCTGTGTTGTTGTTTTCGTCGCACTGCTTTGCTTTATCTTGGCCAGGTTGCAGTTGTAAATGAGAACTTGCTCTCAACTGGCCTACCTGGATTAAAAAAGGTAAAATTTAAAAAAAAAGGTAAAATTTGAGAAGGAGCAGGGGACAGACAATGACAGCAACTCTGTGCCGTACTCACCAAAATGCCACCAAGGAACAGATATGTTTTCTCTACAGCCTATCTCCCCTCCTCCTTCAGCTCTTCAGCTGACAGATAGAAAGCTGACAGATAGAAACAGGTCTAATGCTATGGAAGGCCATTCAGGTCTTTACGTGTCAAAATGAACAGGTCAAATAACACTATTTGATGTGTCAAATAACACAATTTGTCATGTCAACTAAGCTTTTAATTTGATGCGTCAGGTAACAAATGTTGTGTGAATTTGCGCAAACCAAGCGCCACCACTACGGTTAGTAGCACAGTCAAAACTGTAAAAAATGATAATTCTGCAAACAAGCACACACACTGGCCATAATGTCTTTCCATACCTCTTTGGTAACAAGACATTGTATATAGAGTTGAAGTCGGAAGTTTACATACACTTAGGTTGGAGTCATTAAAACTTGTTTTTCAACCACTCCACAAATTTCTTGTTAATGACAAACTATAGTTTTGGCAAGTCAGTTAGGACATCTACTTTGTGCATGACACAAGTAATTTTTCCAACAATTGTTTACAGACAGATTATTTCACGGGAACTCTGCGGAAGCACAGTTCCCGCTCAGCCCAGTCAAAACTGTTCGCTGCTCTGGCACCCCAATGGTGGAACAAGCTCCCTCACGACGCCAGGACAGCGGAGTCAATCACCACCTTCCGGAGACACCTGAAACCCCACCTCTTTAAGGAATACCTGGGATAGGATAAAGTAATCCTTCTAACCCCCCCCCCCCCAAAAAAAATAAAAAGATATAGATGTACTATTGTAAAGTGGTTGTTCCACTGGATATCATAAGGTGAATGCACCAATTTGTAAGTCGCTCTGGATAAGAGCGTCTGCTAAATGACAATTCCAGTGGGTCAGAAGTTTGCATACACTAGGTTGACTGTGCCTTTAAACAGCTTGGAAAATTCCAGAAAATTATGTCACGGCTTTAGAAGCTTCTGATAGTCTAATTGACATCATTTGAGCCAATTGGAGGTGTACCCGTGGATGTATTTCAAGGCCTACCTTCAAACTCAGTGCCTCTTTGCTTGACATCATGGGAAAATCAAAAGAAATCAGCCAAGACCTCAGAAAGAAATGTGTAGACTTCCACAAGTCTGGTTCATCCTTGGGAGCAATTTCCAAACGCCTGAAAGTACCACGTTCATCTGTACTAACAATAGTACGGAAGTATAAACACCATGGGACCACACTGCCATCATACCGATCAGGAAGGAGACGCATTCTGTCTCCTAGAGATGAACGGACTTTGGTGCGGAAAGTGCAAATCCCAGAACAACAGCGAAGGATATTGTGAAGATGCTGGAGGAAACAGGTACAAAAGTATCTATATCCACAGTAAAACGAGTCATTTATTGACATGACCTGAAAGGACGCTCAACAAGGAATAAGACACTGCTCCAAAACCGCCATAAAAAAGTCAGACTACCGTTTGCAACTGCACATGGGGACAAAGATCGTACTTTTTGGAGAAACGTCCTCTGGTCTGATGAAACAAAAATGGAACTGTTTGGCCATAATGACCATTGTTATGTTTGGAGGGAAAAGGGGGAGGCTTGCAAGCTGAAGAACACCATCCCAATCGTGAAGCGCGGGGGTTGCAGGATCATGTTGTGGGGGTGCTTTGCTGCAGGAGGGACTGGTGCACTTCACAAAATAGATGGCATCATGAGGCAGGAAAATTTTGTGGATATTTTCAAGAAACATCTCAAGACATCAAAATGGCTTAAGGACAACAAAGTCAAGGTATTTGAGTGGCCATCACAAAGTCCTGACCTCAATCCCATAGAACATTTGTAGACAGAAATGAGAAAGCGTGTGCGAGCAAGGAGTCCTACAAACCTGTATACTTCTGACATCAACTGTATATATACTTTTTTACCTTTATTTAACAAGGTAAGTCAGTTAAGAACAAATTCTTATTTTACAATGATGGCCTACCCCGGCTAAACACTCCCATAACTCTCGCCTAACCCGGACAACGCTGGGACAATTGTGTGCACCCCTATGATGCTTGTTTCTAAACCGAAGTAGTTCGTTTTAAGATTGTTTTGTACATCAGGTGGGTCTCAGCTACAATATTATGAGGTCCTAAACCAAGAATGAAAGTGCATCCTTGTAGCTGTGTGGGCTAATATAATCAAAATGTTTGCCTTGAGGTAAGTTGAGCCAGTGCCACTATACCCCATACAAATGATAATTACATTTTGTTAGTTAAAAGTATAATATGCATAGTATTTTTTAAATGTGTCATGCAAAAGAACTCAATATATATTTACATTATTTTATTTTTACAGAGCAGAGTTCATCATGCCCAATGTATATAAACATAAAACAAGCGGGGGTCTCGCCCCCCTTGATGTTCATGAGAGGTGAGCCAAGGAAGTCAGAGAAGGGAAGAAGTCCATTCGAGTAGCAGCAAGGGATGAAAAAATAGACCTTATGACACTGAAGAGGAACATTAACATAAAATAAACCAACATGTACCTGTGTGAAACAGAGGCTGTGGTAGACTAGCAGAAAAACACAAGGTCTTATCTGATGACATGGAGTCTTAGCTTGCTAAACATATCAAAAATCTCACGGACCAATTTCATGGGCTTAGTAGACTTATTCAGAGAACTTGACTATGAATTGCCACATCGGAACAACATCACTGTCCCAGACAAATGGTTATGAAATGGCAGGTGGCCTAGCGGTTAAGGGTGTTAAGCCAGAAACCAAAATGTCGCTGGTTCAAATCCCCGAGCTAGCAAGGTGGTAAAATCTGCCATTCTGCCCTTGAGCAAGGTAGTTATCCCCCAAAAACAACTGCACCCTGGGTGCCGATGACCTTGATTAAGGCAGTCCCCAACATCTTTCTCACTCAGAGGGGTTGTGTTAAATGTAGAAGACATGTTTCGGTTGAATGCATTCAGTTGTGCAACTCACTACGTATTCCCCTTACAATACCCAAAGGTGTCTCAGCTCTGTCCCGTGGTTCAACTTACCCCATAGCTGTTTACATGAATTCTGCTTATTTCCAGGGATACACAACATCCTGAAATACATGTAGATATCTTTGTTAGAAAGAATACTATATTTCCCTTGACGTAGTGATGCTGAATGAAAAAAAAATGGCTGAACATACCCCACTCTCCCCTACCAGTGAATCACTGTGACATATGAAATATGAGTGACAGTGTAATCACTAATAAAAAATCTATGTACTGTAAGTGTTAGATTATTAAAGGTCCAATGCCGCTGTTTTTTTTCCCTCAATATAAAATCATTTATTTGTATCAATGAATTACCTAACTGTGATTGTTTTCAATTAAAACGGTAAAAAAATAAGCTTTTTAGCAAAGAGCAATTTCTCAAGCAAGAATTTAGCTAGGACTGTCTGGGAGTGGTTTGAGTAGGGACGGGAAAACGGAAAACTAGCTGTTATTGTCAGAGATGTATGGAACTTTATTTCTTATTGGTCTATTAACTACATAATTTACAGCATGGTGACAGCACCATGGAAGGCCAAAACTCCCTCCCACCTAAACCGGCTTAAAGGGCAATATCATAATTTAACAGTATTATTCCTACCTCATAGGGTGGAAACATACACTATACACGTTGCTCAATTGGTATCAAGGGAGCTAACAAGTGCCAGGAAAACTTTCCCCACACCATTACACCACCACAACCAGCCTGTACCGTTGACACCAGGCAGGATGGGGCCATGGACTCATGCTGCTTACACCAAATCCTGACTACCATCAGCATGACGCAACAGGAACCAGGATTCACCGGACTAGGTGATGTTTTTCCAGTCCTCATTTGTCCAGTGTTGGTCATCGGGTGGCCACTTCTTCTTGTTCTTAGCTCATAGGAGTTGAACCCGGTGTGGTCGTCTGCTGCAATAGCCCATCCGTGACAAGGACCGACATAGTTGTGCGTTCCGAGATGCCGTTCTACACACCACTGTTGTACTGTGCCGTTATTTGCTTGTTTGTGGACCGCCTGTTAGCTTGCACGATTCTTGCCATTCTCTTTTGACCTCTCATCAACAAGCTGTTTTCACCCACAGGACTGCCGCACCTGGATGTTTTTTTTTTGCCGCAACATTCTCAGTAAATCCTAGACACTGTCATGTGTGAAAAGCCCAGGAGGCTGGCCATTTCTGAGATACTCACACACTGTCTGTAGGAGCAATCCAAGCCACTGAATGTATATAAAACACATGGAAGTCATGTTTTTGACTCCTTTAAGTGACATACAGTCATATTCAAGTCCTGATTGGTCAATAACCTTATTTGAAGTGTTAAATAGTATTATTTGACTCATCAAATTACAAGACGTTGAATGACCTGAGTTCAATAATATGCAGGTCTCTCTCTCTCTTTCTCTCTCTCTCTCTCTCTCTCTCTGAGGGATTTAGTTGTGTTTTTTTCTATGGTTTGGCAGGTAGTTAGGTTGATAAATGAACAGTGTTTGAGTTGAGAAAACAGAGCAGAGGAAATTGGAGTCAGCAGTGCAACGTTAGTCAGCTTCCTTACCTCTCTGTCTGTCACCCCCCCAATCCACTTCCACTATCTTCTCTCCTCTTTTGGCAGTGACAGTTTAACAGGACAGAGTTGTCGTTGAACAGAGGGTGGGCTAACCATTTCCTTATGTCATGAAAGGGAAGGTGAGGAGTTGGTACTGATGCTCACTCCTTCAAGGAACATAGCTTGTACTGTACATTAAAAATGTTCTAAGAAAGAGAAATGTTCCAAAGAGCTTAACCTGGATCCGGAGGAGAGGAGGAAGTTGTTGGCTTTAAGTGGAATGCTCTGTGCCCATTTCTTCACCTGAGAGTGAGGCACGTTCTGGAGCCATTTTATTGTGTGTGTAAGACTGTCCTGCTGCTCCCACACAGCAGTGCCAACGGAGAAAGAGGCATGCTGAACACAGACCGTTCGCCGCCATTCTGAGAGGATTTAAGAGACATAAATATACATTAGCATAATTCAATTTCTACCAGGTGAGTTCTCAACTTCTGGTCTCCATCAAGGTCAAAGCAACCCTACCCCTATTTCTATGCAAAAGTCCTGCTTATGTGGCTTAATGACTAAGCTTTCCATTACTGTATTGGGTTACATTATCCTAAAACACATAAGAAATCTCATTCACAATTTCTAACTTATATCAATAACACTTTACATTTATTACAGTACCAGTTTCTTGATTACAAGTTCTTATATGGCCTTCTTAAAATTGAGTGTAAGAGACTCGGTATGAAACAACAGCATCCCACCCAGGCAGGGTGTACTGTATGTGCTAATTGCCCCATAGACAGGTTGATAGACCTGACCCCTGACTGATGCAGCCAGCTGGCTCACTACTAACAAGGGTCACCTGAACGCCACCCTTATTATACCACAGCAGCCTGATGCAAATGACTGTGAAGCAGCAGTATGGCCATAAAACAGAGGAGACAGTAAAAGGTTAGAAACAACCATTTCTTCTTCAAGGGGAAACCTGTCTCTGGGCCCGTCTGTCCTTCCTCAAGGTGAGCTCCCCTGTGCCATCATAATTGAAAATTAAGAATTTGCTGCGGTATAATTAAATGGTGCCCTTTGAACCCTGCAGAGATTTAAGTAGCATATTAAGAGCTGGGAGGGTCTGGGGAGCGGGCAGAGACTGTGAGACGGTGAGACAGGACCAGGAGCTCACACACCTCAGTGGGAGAATTTAATAACACACAGTGTCATCTCCTTCATTATCACCCTGCCCAAGTCATTAAAACATGGCTCCCATATCACCATATTTCCACTGTGCGTAAGTTGGAGGAATATCTAATTTGTTTTTAATTAATTATCTGAAAGTGCCATAAAGAGAGGGGCCAAGCCCATCGTCAGCTCATTTTAATGCTTATTGAACTTTGAGCTCTGTGTAAAAAATGATTAAGCAAGTTATTGCTCTGTGCCTAATTGGGGGGGGATTCCAATTAAAGCAGACTATCCTGGGTACATGTAGACAAACAATTTCCCTGAATGTTTTTCAGTCCATACATTTAGCAGTCTTGGAAGGTCATTTCCATGAAACAGGACCCAATGGGAAATGTATAGGAGCATATCAAATTGGGTGTCAAATAAGTAATGGCTTTGATTTCTGGTCAAACAGATGGAAAAGGGTTCTAAGAAAACATCTTAATTAAGGTATTAGAAATACATCAAAACTCACTACTGTTGAAATAAAGACCCTGACAACTAATATCAACGCTTATATTTTGTTTTAGAGAAATTATTTGCCTTCTGTATGTTCAATTAAGAAATATTGCCTAGTGCCTTGTAATTCCGTTACCAAAAACCAGTGGTGATTTTAGCATGTAAATCTTGGTGGGGCAACTCCCCCAAATGTTTTCTGATGCATGCCAGCAAAGCCACTAGACAACACAACACTAAACAATACACAAATTGCAATATAACGGTAACAAACGGTGCCCACAAACTGTTAGGACCTACATAAAGGTGTGCCAACAGCACAGCTTTCTTTTCAGCACCATGGAGTGAATTCTTACAACCGCTACACCTGGCGATCAGCAAAACAGTTCATTCAGTCTCATTTACTGCCTTTTTAAAAACATAGTTGATATGGCTGACTTGCTTAAACAAATGTGGTTTCTACTGACAATTGAGATCTACATACTATGTACATAAGGGAACAATGAGCCGATAAGAGGCAATCTGTAATTTCCATTAAGACATTAATGAATTAATGAGCGAGCAAGGATGGACGTAGTCAATATAACTATTTCTTTTGCACTTTTGAAATGTACAGCAACAGAATTCAGAACATGGGCCATTCTTACAGTATTCTCCCTGTACACCAAGTCAGAAACGTAGGATAAATAAAGGGGGCATACTGTACGAGCAGGCAATGAAAACGTACAATATTCTATGATTACATTACTCTAAAACAGGCTATAGGCTACATGTGTATTACCAATTCCAAACAGTAGGCTATGTTATGAGGGGAAAGACTAAATTATTAGGATGAGGCACATGGGCTACTAACAGCTTACTACACAACATACACTTAGTATTACTTTCTTAGCTACTATACATATCTCCCTGGCATATTGCATAATTTATGCAGCAGCATACAGTACATTTTTGGACTCACTTAAACAGGAAGGTGGTGTGGTGGTCCTTCTTGTGGGCGAATTTTGTCATCCAACTTTGTCATTAAAGTCTGGCATTCTCTGGATTTATGGTTGAATCATGACATCAGTGAGCTTCAGGTCGCAGCTCTAGAAAGATGCCAGTTGGATGACCGTTCAAAACGTATTTTACCAGACGGAGCTTGTTTTTTTCAGAGTTCCCAGTTGTCTTGAACTCACTGAAGTCTGAGATTTCCCAGTTCCGAATTTCCAGTTGTTTTTAGCGCTGCAGAAGTCGCGCTGGATTGACAGCATGGCCAATGTATTCAACCTTTTCTGGACCATGGTGTGTTGTGAGTGAATGTTTAGACTTGGACCACACACCCTCTCTACTGAATAGCAGGCTAGTGATTGCTTTGCAAATCTTGCAGTTAGCCACTGATTCCTTCCCAATCACTCATTGTTGAATTTGCGATTTCCAACTTGGTGTGTAATGTTTATGTCCAATGGCCAATGAGCACCGCTACGTTGTGTCTATAATTTCTCTTCATATGACAAGGATTAAAAAGGATTTCCTAATAGATTTTCCACTTGATCCATGATGATGACTGCTTGTCTTGCTTGCTAGCTAAGATTTTGAAAGTATGATGTTGACATGATCAGTCCAATCAAAGCTACGGTAGACATAATGTGATTTTGACATCATTTTATCTGTGGCCAATGACCTTGAGCCTTCTTGGATGGGCACTTTTAATGTAAATCTACGTGCAGCACTCAAGGGGCTTGAATTTTTGTAGATTTTGCGGTGACGTAGTGTCCCCATCAGTGACAGAACACTGAGCCAATCATGGCGCAACTAGAAAACATTAGCAACCCCTACGCTCCGTATTTTCTGCTGGCTGCCCCACCACCACAGAGAGCACTGAGCTAAACTGAAAAACCTACATTTTGGAGCTGCCTTACTCAAGAAAACAAAAAAGAGACCATGTTTGTCTGCGGCTTTATTAACTCAATTATATATCTTTTTTACATTGTTTGCAAACTGATATGTGACACGTAGTAATGCCAAAATAACATGCAAAATAGGCAACAACATATATATATATACAACATATATATATACTGTGGCGTACAGCAGGTCAGCCACCAGGGGGAGACTCGTCGAGGCCTGGTGACAGACGGCGTATACATCACGAGGCGATGGCTCCATCTGCTGGACGTGCCAGGTCTCGACGGGCTCTCCGCCCAGGACTAATTGGGGCTGATTGGGGAGTTGGTGAGTAATCAAGGGCTGATTGCTCACCAGCTGTACAAGCCCCATAAAGCTGCCAGAAGGGCAGCACACAGGAGAGGACTGGGGGAAGTAAGGTGACTTCCATGTAGTTGGAGACTGTGCCTGACAGGATACAGCAAGATCCGGAGCCCAGAAGACGGTATCCTGGAGAGGGTCTCATGGGGGAGACCTTTTCTTTGATTTATTATTTAATAAACACCCTTGAAACTGAGCTAATCATACTCTGTCCGTGTCTGATCTGTGTAAACGTCTTGACCAAACCCCCTGCGTTTATATACAGTACCAGTCAAAAGTTTGGACACACCTATTCATTCAAGGGTTTTTCTTTATTTTTTTACTATATTCTACATTCTAGAACAATAGTGAAGACATCAAAACTATGAAATAACACATATGGAATAATTTAGTAACCAAAAAACTGTTAAACAAATCAAAATGTAGTTTATATTTGAGATTCTTCAAAGTAGCCACCCTTTGCTTTGTTCACAACATAGCACACTTTTGGCATTCTCTCAACCAGCTTCATTAGGTAGTCACCTGGAATGCATTTCAATTCACAGGTGTGCCTTGCTAATGGTACATTTGTTGAATTTCTTTCCTTCTTAATGTGTTTGAGCCAATCAGTCGTGTTGTGACAAGGTAGGGGTGGGTATACAGAAGATAACCCTATTTGGTAAAAGACCAAGTCCAAATTATGGCAAGAAAAGCTCAAATCAGCAAAGAGAAATGACAGTCCATCTTTACTTTAAGACATAGGGGTCAGTCAATCTGGAAAATGTCAAGAACGTTGAACCTTTCTTCAAGTGTAGTCTCAAAAACCATCAAGCATTATGATGAAACTGGTTCTCATGAAGACCGCCACAGGAAAGGAAAACACAGAGTTACCTCTGCTGCAGAGGATACGTTCATTAGAGTTAACAGCTCCTCACATTGCAGCCCAAATAAATGCTTCACAGAGTTCAAGTAACAGACACATCTCAACATCAACTGTTCAGAGGAGACTGCGTGAATCAGGCCTTCCTGGTCGATTTGCTGCAAAGAAACCACTACTAAAGGACACCAATAATAAGATGAGACTTACTTGGACCAAGAAACAGGAGCAATGGACATTAGACAGGTGGATATCTGTCCTTTGGTCTGATGATTACAATCTGGGATTTGTAGTTCCAACCACTGTGTCTTTGTGAGATGCAGAGTAGGTGAACGGATGATCTCCACGTGTGTGGTACTTTGTGAAGCATGGAGGAGGGGGTGTGATGGTGTGGGGGTTCTTTGCTTGTGACACTGTCTGTGACTTATTTAGAATTCAAGGCACACTTAAACACCATGGCTACCACAGCATTCTTCAGCGATATGCCATCCCATCTGGTTTGAGCTTAGTGGGACTATCATTTGTTTTTCAACACGACAATGACCCAACACATCTCCAGGCTGTGTAAGGGCTATTTGACCAAGAAGGAGAATGACAGAGTGCTGCATCAGATGACCTGGCCTCCAGAATCACCCGACCTCAACCCAATTGAGATGGTTTGGGATGAGTTGGAAGCAGCCAGCAAGTGCTCTGCATATGTGGGAACTTCTTCAAGACTGTTGGAAAAGCATTCCTCATGAAGCTGGTTGAGAGAATGCCAGGAGTGTGCAAAGCTGTTATCAAGGCAAAAGGAATCTCAAATGTAAAATATATTTTAACACTTTTTTGGTTACTACATGATTCCATATGTGTTATTTCATAGTTTGGTGTTTTCACTATTATTCTGCAATGTAGAAAATAGTAAAAGTAAAGAAAAACCCTTGACTGAATAGGTGTGTCCAAACTTTTGACTGGTACTGTACATATATATATTTATATTGTTTAGATAAACAGGTGGGGCCCCACCTGCACTGAATGACAGGTCGCCACTGCCAAAAACCCACATATCTTTAAGATATTTTCACATTTCTATCTCTCATAAGGAGGGAGGATAATGAAAGTTCACAGAAGTAACAAGTTAAGGTAGACCTAGCAACTCGTTACAGTGGTTTAACTGATATTCATTTTTATTCATGAATTATTAAGTAATTAAAACTCTGTTGCTGCAATTGAATTGGCTGGATGGAAATCATAGAAGTCACAAACCGCAATTACATGCTTCTGTCTTCCCTTCCAGTGGCATGCTGTTATGTTCAGCTCATAGCCTAACTCTTTTCTTTCTCTTTCTGTTGTCTGTGGTCAAAGCCTGTCAGTGAAAACAGTCTGGACAACCCCTTGCCTGTCTACCCAGACTCCTTGTTCTGGCCAAATGCTACGTCACGCCCACGGATGTTCGATTATTTTCCTCAATGAGTCTAGATCTGAGTACCTCCATGACCCTTCACTGAATGCTAACACATTCGGGACAGTCTGATTGGTCCAGAAACCGATAGGTTGGGACAAAATCAGAACACTTGGGTAAACCGGTGGTTTGAAAAATCGTTATTGGCTTTGATAGTCTGATTGGTTAGAGATGATCCAATCGCTTGTACAACATCCCTTGTGCCCCTCATCACCACAGTCGACTTCATTGATGGCAGGCTCAGACTAAAGTATATAGCGAATGACATAGCAGCAGAAGAATTTAGTGTGAGTTGTCAGACTAGACAACCCCTCCCTCTCTTTCTCTCTGCCTCTTTCTCCTTGCTCTCTCCAGTTAACGTTACCTCTCCCGGCTCTTACTGACACCTACCCATGAGCCCCCTATCTTTCTATTTACTGTAACCAGCATCCGAAACCACTAAGCACCGACCAACACCAGATGTCCATGTACTTTGAAAGTCGTAACAATTTAGTCAGTCCGCCCTGGCCTTGATTTCAACTTCCACAGACGCCGTTTTTAAGGCCGGTCCAGATCGGCCATGATTTCAACGTCTACAGAGTTTGGACAGCACAGTACAGTATCGTGAGGCACGGTAGTATAGTTCAGTACAGTACTGTATAATGTTCTGTACTGTCCTCTACTAAACTATACAATACTCTACTGAACTATACTTTACCTTACTCTGCTCTACTTTGCTGAACTATACTTTGCTCTACTCTACTGAACTCTACTTTACTCCACTCTACTGTACTGTACTCTACTCTACTGTTCTGTTCTGTTCTGTGCTGTACTCTACTGTGCTCTACTTTGCTGTACTGTGATGTTCAAACTTGTGAAACTTAAATGTATATGATTGGTTCAGATTTGGTCCGGTCCAGACCAACCAAATTTGATCTTGTTTGGGGGCGAAGCTCATAGAATAATAGCCAGAATGTAGAATAATATCCATACATGCAAAAGATAATATTGCATATTTCTACCTTTGTGTACCTATTCAGAATACATTACCATGAATAGAATGACATTCATATCCATAATTATGCATTTCTGTGTAGTGCAGATCAGAGACACATGACGTACTTAGTTACCGTAATTCTGTTACCAGGTGTAAATCCACTTCACTCACTGTAGTTCAATAACCAACAGGGATTTTTTCTAACTTGTCCGGATACAAATACTCTCTACAGTACTGCTTAATTGGAGTAGATTTAATTAGTATTTAATATTGAGGACTATGCCCACTATTCTAAAGTGAGCGGGCAAAGATGAATCTAGCTACTACAGACTGACAATTAATGTGTCTTAGAGCTAGTGACCTTTCAGCAGGAAATGTGAACTGTATAACATACTGTACTTTGCTGATAGTGTTGAAAACTGAACTGAATTGTTGCTTCTATGTCTTTTGGCTGTTAGGGTTACATTTGAACGGATGGATGAAATCGGAATCCTTATCACGAATATGATGAAATGCCTATGGGTGTTGTAATTCTTTAGTCACATGGACTCAATAGTGTTAATTGTTCATTTTGTCTATCATCAATGGATTTCGACAGATACAGTTGGAGCTAAGCCACGCCCAGAGGTTTTCTTCTTAAGTAAAACCAAGATGTATTTTACTTGAAGTTGGGCCTTGATCTACAATACAGCGATCCTCATATGGCTATAAAGGATTATAGGTTGAATAACAGGTTGATTTCAATATCAGATCACCACAAAACTAAGACAAAAGCTAACACAGCCCCCAAACCCTTGGTACAACCTGTGCTGAGATTATTTATTGTGCTAATTTGGGGCAGGCAGGTGGTGTCAAGGATCGACCTACCACTGAAAGTCTCCTGCTTAGGGAAAGAAGTTCTGCATTAGAATCAGAACAGCTTCATCTTGGACACAATGTATGGCCAAGGCAATCAATAGCATCCGAATGTACATCTTCCTCTCCTCTGTTCTCTCTAGCCACTGTGTGATATCAGGAATTGGAGCACTACAGCACTCCTTAAAAGGTGCACTGCATAATTCAACCAAATGCCAGCTATCTGGCCCTGTGTGTGAATACATTAGCTTGTTCACCCGTGCCGTGGAAATGGAGCTGAAACGTGTAGCGAAAATGTATGCAAGAGACAACCCATGTAATGGGACTTTCTCTTAAACATGGTATGATTGAATGAAAACCTTTGATAGCACCTTTTTTCCCCGCTCACATATTTTTGTGTTTGGGTTTTCCACAACTCCCTTTATCCGTCTAATTTAAAATAAATATGTCTGTGACATATTACACCTAGTCCTATCTCTCGACTCTGTCCACTGGCGTAGATTCCTGCGAATGAGGGATAAATCACTTCCCAGCGAGCTTATTACTTGAAATGAAGGAATTCATCATTGTGACAGTCGGCCATTGCAACACATTCATTGTGATTTATCTGGGAGAAATTGATTGATTCATTAACACTGCGTGAACAGTGCTTTCTGTGGTGCTGCTGGTGCAGATGCTGCTGCTGTACGTTTCCAAGGCGTAGGCTTCTGTAGGCAGGCTAACCTCGGCCTGTCTTCCTGCCGTATAGGGGCTCTCTGCTGCAGCTCATTAGCTAGCCAATGTAGTCTCTGGGAGCTGATGCCCTGTGGCATGGAACACGCTGATCCTAATGAGTACATACGTATGCCTGCCCACGCCACTCAAATGAGTTCTTTCACTGTGGTGGGAAGACTGGGCCCCGAGCACCAACACCTGATGCCATCATGACTGCCTGGAGTCAAAGAGGAGCCAAGCAAATCAGTGAAGTGCAGTGAAGCAGTGTGATTCAACTAGTGTTAAACATGCAACACAGTAGCTGCCGCAGCACAGACACACCTGACTGTCATGTGAATCCTCTGGTGCTGGACAGAGCAATAGTCTGGAGGTGGAACTGAGGTCAATACCATACAATGTATGTTTTCTATCTGCTTATTTCTGTATATTTTCTCGTTTTAGTTGTCCTTTCATGGTAGAAGGAGCTAGACTTTAAGTATTGTAATACTGTTAGTGTTCGTGGAACCAGGACAAAGGTAAGAAGGGAATTGGATTCTAAGAATTTCTCCTCTCTGTCTGCTCTCTTCTATTCTGACCATAAACTTTTGACCTATGGAATTTCTCAAAGTAGCAGAGTTTCAACTCTAGAAGCAGATAAGCAGATGATGTCTGAAACGTTGTCTTCTGATTGATTATATTAGAGACAAGTATTTAATGGTTTCCGGATGTTAGGATCCAGACAGCCATTTAATTAAAGACATTCCCTGGCCTCCTTGCAAGGCTGGCTGGGTGTACATCAATAGTTTTGTGATTGAAAAACCTTCAGGTATTTGAACATTGTTGACCTGTCAGTGTTTTTGTGTTTTTCTAAAAAGAGGGAACATTTGTTTTGAAGTTGAGTCATGTTAACCTTCCTGTTCTTTACAGTTCATGGAAAGAAAGTTGATTTTACATTGGTTAATTACTCGCTGACAAAAGTTGCTGTAATGAAACAAACTGAAGCTGAAAAAGCTGGTACACTGTGGTAATCAACTTTCTCTCCCTCTCTCTCTCCTTCCTTCTTCCCACATCTCTCTCCTAGAATATTAGTGTCAATGTTGTTTCTCAACATTATGTCCTCCAAGCTGTTTTTGTCATGCTCTGAAGTGCTTTGTCTGCTGTGGTGTTTGGAGGAGGGTTGACAGTGGGGTGGAGGGCGCGATGATGGGGGTTGGTGGTGGGTTGGAGGGCGTTGACCCCAACAGGCAGTGCTGCGTTGGCAGACTGTCTGTGTTCTGGCTGATAATGGAACCTGATGAGCGGGTCCTTCATCCTCCACTCCTTCTCGTCCTCCTTCACTCACCACAGCCCCCAGACATCAGGCACAGTAGGTGGGTTTTAGGGGGGGGGCTGAGCATTAGAGAGAAACAAAAGCCAGGCCACCCCCTGGAGAATACTCAACGCTGTCAGCCAAAACCAGGAATTTGATTAATTCAATTTCAAAGAAATGAATGAGGAGGTTTTGATGTAGTCCCTCTTTTCATTTTACGCTTCCTGTCCATATCATCCTAAAGTATATCTTAATATTGATTGTGTAACTTAATGAAGTTGGGGGGGAGTGGTTACCCCAAACATGCTCACCTTAAGTTTGACTATTTTATTCCAAACAGATTTTTCTCTCTAAATAAATTCATTATTTATCTTTAGGCTCCCCTACTGATATACTGTATAATATATAAAAAAAAGGATATAACTTCTTTAGGCTATATCACTTTTTCAAAATGGCAAAATCTTTGACCAATTTACCCCAAAATAATTTTGTTGGAGTGACATAAAAAGTTGAGATGAGACAGATTAAATGTTTAGTTGAGCGTAGTAGCAAGAGTAGTAGCAACCAGGGAAAGCGTTGGAAAAATAATTGGTAACATAAAGTGGTTTCTGTGAATGACGTTTTACCCCAAGACACTCTATTTATTTTACAGCAGATGTTACTGTCAGCAAGCTGAATTGTCTCTCAAAATAGGGATAATATGGTGGTTTTTCAGCTGCATGTGTCACGGTTACTGCTAGGGATTTACTCTGACACAGTTCAGACAGCCATCTGTTGCTGAGCCTTGAGCTCTCTAAATTAATTTGTGTTCCACACACAGCTGGCAAATTAATATAGTTATTGTATTTTCTTCCATTTGGTTGACATAGGTGTTGACAAACCAAAAGCAATAATGTTGAAATGAATGTACAAATTATCCGATGATTAAATTAATCAGGCAATCCTGCTGCTCAACTCGAAGCAAAAAGTGAACCAATACAATTCCATTAGTTTTCACTTATGCTCGTTTACTTGAACTGTATTCAATATGGGGTTTCCTGTTGTGTTGCTTCACAAAAATCTGTAAACTGTAGTTACACTGTCTATCAGCACTACAGGACGTGCTGAAGTAACCGGCACTGATGCAGTCCTACTACCCACTGCAGACCTGGGTTGAAATACTGTTTCAAATATCTCAATACTTTCACCTACATTCGAAGTAAGTATTCATATATATATATATGTGTGTATTTTTTAAACAAGTCATTTAATATTTTAGTGTACATGGAAATTATTTGAATATAGGAAAAACACTGACTCTAATACACTCCCATGCATTTTATCCAGTTATTTGGAAATAGTATTTGAAATAAGTATTTGAAAATACTCTAATACAATTATTTTTTCTTTTTTTTTACAAATAACCATTCAAATACTCAAAAAGTACTTGTTTTGAGCTATGTATTTCAAAATACTCAAATACACAGAACAAAAAAATCTAAGCGCCAGATACTCAAATACACATGTATTTGAACCCAGCTCTGACACACTAACCGCGTTTCCATCCACAGTTTTTATGCGGGTAAAGTTATACTGAAAAAAAACCTATCACAACAGCTGTGATGGAAACAGGAAGTTTTGTTACAATTGTATAAATGCCTATATAATTTGTTCGTTCGACATGGTGGGATCTTTTTATGTCTGTAAAATGTATTATGCGACAAATGGCGGTGAAACCACCTTTATGTGCAAATATTGATATAAAAACCATCATGTTGAAGGTAACTTGGAGTCAGGCGATGATGGTGTGTGGTCCTCGCACTACGACTCGGGAAATCAGGCAGTTAATTAGGCTACAGATAAAAGCTTATGATGAACTTCACAGGGTGGTTGTCATTGACGTGGGTGTAGCTGGCAGGGAAGTCAGGCGCAGGAGAAACCAACTTGATGTAATTGGAGTGGTTTAATGAGATAAAAACAAACTCCAAAAAACAAGCATACAAAAAATAACATGGGTAACATAATCCGTTGCACACCTATACATAATCCACGAAATACAACAACACCAAACAATCTCGGACAAGGACATGAGGGAAAACAGAGGGTTAAATACACAACATCTAATGAATGGGATTGGAACCAGGTGTGTAGGAAAACAAGACAAAACTAATGGAACATGAAAAATGGATCAGTGATAGCTAGAAGACCGGTGACATCGACCGCCGAGCACCACCCGAACGAGGAAGGGCATCGACCTCGGCAGAAGTCGTGACAGTGGTGAAACTGCGCGATAATCTTGATGCTCCTTTCCAATGATTCTGGTGACGTGATGATCGATGCTTGACTGGCGTTTGACAAATAAAAAATATTCCATAATATCCATAATAATCTCATTATGTAGACTAGCCTACCAGCACAGCCTTCTTGCCAGCTGTTGGCTAGAGTGCACGTGCCAAAACCATTGTAGGTACATTTGCTATTTAACACAACAGTTTTTGTGACAAAACCATCGGTAGAGTTGAAAATGCGATGGAAACACATTGAACTGTAGATTTTACATCATCACTCACTGATTTCTCTCTGCAACAAGTCAGTTTGTTGGAAACACTCCACTGGTGGGAAAATGCTCAAATTTTCTTTACCCGGATTTTAGAATGTTTGCATGAAAATCTATAGCCAATAGAATGGAGACCTAGCTACTGCAGCTTTTTATTGGTCCACATCTCACATCTGCTCCTTGGCTGTTGTCTCAGTTACATGTTGATGCATCATCAGTAGCACCTGCTACTGTCCGCTGTGCATCCACTGCCCTCACACTGCCCTCACACTGCCCTCACACTGCCCTCATACTGCCCTCACCCTGCATACTGGTGACCTCGGAGTAATGAGAGCCGTCCATGGTACGGTCTGGCTCCTTCATACAAGACAGAGTTCAGGCCGGTCAGTTTGCTCCTGCATGCGTCCTCCAGCAGGAGAGGATTTTAATGAGATAAATGGGAGGAATAGAGAGTGAGAGAGGGGAAATATATATATAGAGAGAGAGAGATGGAAACATGTGGGAGATGGAGAGTCGGAGAAGGAGGGAGAGAGAGAGGAAGGAGTGAGAGATGGCAGGAACGAGAGAAACAGAGAAATAGGGAGAAAGAGAGAGGAACAGGAGAGATGTTTAGAGGTGTAGAGACGAGTCCCACTAACAAGCGGCTTCATCAGGGTGAGGGATGAGCTACCATAAAGGATCTCTTTTTTGACCTGCCTAGGATGGATGGCAGAGAAGAGGAGACCTATTGATGTTGTTTGCAGAGGCAGCCTCCTCTACTGCTCCTCTGCTCTATCTCTGATCGGCTCGCTTGCAGAGAAACAATAACTAACCTGCCAGCTCCCATCCCAGACTGAGTGCATAATGGAAATGACGATGAAGAGAGGGCAGTCAGTCGATGGCGGGAATGGGGACAGTTATAGTGGTTTTGTCAGCTGTAATATTGTAGTAGAGGTGGTACTAGTTATGGTAGGGAATATGTATTAGTATTATCTTTATTGCTCCAACTTAGCTATTACATAGTTGTTGTAGTAGTATGTGTTGTATTGTATAAGTAGCCGTGGAAACACTAGTAGTGATATAAACAGTAGCAAAACATAGTCAAAGTCTCAAAAGATGGGGACACTAGCCTGGGTATACTTCTCTCCAATTGCACATTCGGAGAATGCCAACAGTAGATCAGATCAAGTCAATGTGTTATTTTGAGAAATGTTCTTTGAAGAGCGATAGATATACTGGAGGCTTCACTCTCTCTGTCTCTCTAACTCTGTCTCCCCACAGGCTCAGGCATGGTTTCTACATTAGTATGCAACATCGAAACCAGTCACACTTTGATATGCAGCCACATGATTTCACAGTCCACCCTGATGACAAAGATCACATTTATAGGTGTCTGCGGTCGAGAATGATGAGAGGACTGGTTCAGATTTAATCTATTCTCAAGAAGCAGTGTGCCTCTGGTGAGACGGCTACATACAGTAGACAGCTGTGTTCCTCTGGTGAGACACCTACATACAGTAGACAGCTGTGTTCATCTGGTGAGACACCTACATACAGTAGACAGCTGAGACAGCTGTGTTCCTCTGGTGAGACACCTACATACAGTAGACAGCTGTGTTCCTCTGGTGAGACACCTACATACAGTAGACCGCTGTGTTCCTCTGGTGAGATGGCTACATACAGTAGACAGCTGTGTTCCTCTGGTGAGACACCTACATACAGTAGACCGCTGTGTTCCTCTGGTGAGACACCTACATACAGTAGACAGCTGAGACAGCTGTGTTCCTCTGGTGAGACACCTACATACAGTAGACAGCTGTGTTCCTCTGGTGAGACACCTACATACAGTAGACCGCTGTGTTCCTCTGGTGAGACGGCTACATACAGTAGACAGCTGTGTTCCTCTGGTGAGACACCTACATACAGTAGACAGCTGTGTTCCTCTGGTGAGACGGCTACATACAGTAGACAGCTGTGTTCCTCTGGTGAGACACCTACATACAGTAGACAGCTGTGTTCCTCTGGTGAGACACCTACATACAGTAGACAGCTGTGTTCCTCTGGTGAGACGCCTACATACAGTAGACAGCTGTGTTCCTCTGGTGAGACACCTACATACAGTAGACAGCTGTGTTCCTCTGGTGAGACACCTACATACAGTAGACAGCTGTGTTC
Organism: Salmo salar; assembly: GCF_965601325.2. NCBI lineage: Eukaryota > Metazoa > Chordata > Actinopteri > Salmoniformes > Salmonidae > Salmo > Salmo salar. Next base: position 20,314,810 of record NC_138312.1, on the reverse strand, counting down.
CTCTGGTGAGACACCTACATACAGTAGACCGCTGTGTTCCTCTGGTGAGACGCCTACATACAGTAGACCGCTGTGTTCCTCTGGTGAGACGCCTACATACAGTAGACAGCTGTGTTCCTCTGGTGAGACACCTACATACAGTAGACAGCTGAGACAGCTGTGTTCCTCTGGTGAGACGCCTACATACAGTAGACAGCTGTGTTCCTCTGGTGAGACACCTACATATAGTAGACAGCTGTGTTCCTCTGGTGAGACACCTACATACAGTAGACAGTGTAGCTTATGTTTATGTTTAGTTTATGTTATAAAGCTGCTATATGCATTTGTTATTCTATGGATTTTCGCTCTCATAATAATTTGTTGCAAACATGTGTTGTGTGGTAAAATAAGTGTTAATTAGGAAATCTTAAACTTGTCATTTAAAGTCGTTTTTTCCAGAGGGATTGAGCACTGTGGGCCAATTGCAACCATTGATGGCTTCTAGATTATCGCCATCTGTTCTCTTGGTAAACCATCAATACATGCAAAAATCACCCACACAGTTGATCTCAATTGCAACCAAATAGGCCACTGATTTACCTCTCCCTAAAGCAGATGTTGTGGTTTACTCTTATTCCTGATTGCTGCCAACCATTTTCAATAATATTTTGCAGTCTGGTGGGTATTATAATCGTAACAATTTAATCTTGCTATTTGAGGAGACTAAGAGCGATTTATCTTTTTGACAATCATTCTGTACAACTGAAATAAAGTATTTAATTTGTTCACCAACAACAAATCTAGCCTGTCCTACACATTATCAATGGAAAAATCATAGTTTAGGATAAATTCTTAATTTCCAATTTATGTAATCCATTGATTATTTTTACTTGGCCTATGGACATTTCTTATCAAGAGGGGAAAATAAAATATTCCTGAACTGTGGGCTACACAATTGACATTAGAAACTAAATCACGATCGTCTTATATTCTTTGTCAAATTATATTGTATATTGTCAAATTGTGTTCTAATGAAATAATTTAAAAGTTGCACAAATGTAGTTATTTGTCATAGCTATTATAATGATATGTTTTTTAAATAATTACTTTCAAAAACAAAACAACATAGAAACAGCATACATCTTGGCGTGATTGTCTGTGCGTGATGAGCTGTTTGTGGTTAGGCTGGTAGTGAAGAGTAACATTTGCAATGTTGTGTGGATAGCAGAGATTATTTATTTATTTGTAGAACAACGTGATGATTGACGAATAATACATCCGAGGCCGTGTGGTCATAGCCATGAGTCGAAGCTGACATGTTCATTACTATGGAACACAGGGGCGATCCAATTTCAATATTGCAACAATGTTGTAAATGTTGGAGATAATGTCTAGATGCTTTTTACCGTGGAGATCAAGCTTATAAATTGCATGGCTGGGCAGTGGATCTGTAAAAGTAGTAGTAGTAGTAGTAGCAGTGCGTTGCTAGGTTACGACATAAACAATGGCACTTTTTATGAATGTTCTGGCCATGTGTATGTTGTCTACCATTTGTATATCATGGGCAGGATATGCTCTAACAATGGGAATTCCAAGCCATCCTTAATTAACACTCAATAGTGATACTTTATATTTTCTTACAGTAGTACAGTAATTAGGCCAGTAGTCCTACCATGGCATATTATACTGTATTGAAGAAAAAATGTCTGAATTGGAAAGAAATGTGGTAGGGAGACTGTTTTATTATTTGGAAGTCGTTATCTTAAAAAAAAAACAGATGCAATAATCACACATGTTGCTGCAAACCATATTACTTTCATTTACAATAATTAATAAAAAGTTGGTCTACAATAACTTTATTTTCGCAGAAGAGTAGCCTCCATATAAGCATAATTTGTCTACATAACTGTCTGCAATTAACCGTCTTAACTAAATCCTTGTAATAGACTACATTTCCAGTTTAATTATTTAATTTCAGTTGTAATGTCTTCTATATATCTTTTTCCTATTTTGATTTAGTTGTTCCTGATAGGATGTTACCTCATTGGGGTTGGAGTAATGAACGCAGACAATTAGCATTTCCCATGCCATTTCCGCTATCTAGTATCATCCCAGCTTGACATTGTAGCAATGTCAAATCAGCTGGTCTGCTAATTAATTCCGCTGTTGTTTTCGTTGCAACCACGGTCATTTTAGCTCTGAGCTCCGTGTAATCTCCCGTTAGTAGCATGTTAAGAAGTCCAGCGGTAACATTCAGATGTGCTTTCTTCATTGCAATGCGCCTTCTGACTTTAATCTATCTCACAAATTATTACGTGTTTTGCAATTAGTCCTTTCTCTCTCTTGCTCTTCTGTATGTGTCCACAACCTTCAATAGCAGCAGGGGAATGAAATCAAATCACAAGTGATCCTAATCCATTTAGGCAATTGACACAGGGGCTCTCTTGTCATCCAAAGATGACTCTAATCTTTCCACTTCAAGATTAGATTGTGTCATTCAACTTTGAATGATTGAAACATTCAGAGATTGAACTATAAATGAGACATTCATCTCAGAAGAGGCTATCTGCACACCGGGTGAGGTACTGCACTTGGAAAGGAGTGCATAATACTCTCAGCACCATGACGACGAAATTCCCCTCTTAGTACGTCTAGCAAAAAACCCAGTCAAATTCACATTAACCTTACAGAGTGCAGGACCTGAACAAATGACACCTAGTCAGAGTCAAGATTCTGCTCAACCATTCGTAACGATTCTAATTCTAGAACTCTACAGAGCAAGATATTGTAGCTTACTGCAGCTTCAAACTAACACTCGTTTTCTCCTTGTGTGATCATATCAAGACGTTATCTGTCGTTTAATACCTTACCAACCAGTTTATTAGGACATAGTGACTGGTTTATATTTTTGGTTGATATCATTCACAGTAATCTGACACAAAATTGTGCTTCAGTTTTCTATAGTCCCATTTCCATCTGAGTAAGGCTTTGAATAAATCATCCACATTTCTTTCTCTCTCTCTCTCTCTCTCTCTCTCTCTCTCTCTCTCTCTCTCTCTCTCAAATTCAATTCAATTTAAGGGCTTTATTGGGATGAGAAACAAATGCTTACTTTGCCAAAGCAAGTGAAATAGATAATAAACACTTCGTGAAATAGACAATAAAAAAAGAACAGTAAACATTTCACTTCCAAAAGAACAAAGACATTTCAAATGTCATATTATGTCTATATACAGTGCTGTAATGATGTGCAAATAGTTTAAATATAAAAGGGAAAATAAATAAACATAAATATAGGTTGTATTTACAATGGTGTTTCTTCTTCACTGGTTGCCCTTTTCTTGTGGCAACAGGTCACAAATATTGCTGCTGTGATTGCACAGTGTGGTATTTCACTCAATAGATATGACAGTTTATCAAAATTGGATATGTTTTCGAATTCTTTGTGTGTCTGTGTAATCTGAGGAAATATGTGTCTCTAATATGGTCATACATTTGGCAGGAGGTCAGGAAGTGCTGCACAGTTTCCACCTCATTTTGAGGGCAGTGTGTCTTCTCTTGAGAGCCATGTCTGCCTTCAGCTGCCTTTCTCAATAGAAAAGCTATGCTCACTGAATCTGTACAAAGTCAAAGATTTCCTTAATTTTGTGTCAGTCACAGTGGTCAGGTATTCTGCCACTGTGTACTCTCTGTTCAGGGCCAAATAGTATTCTAGTTTTCTCCGTTTTTTTTGTAAATTATTTCCAATGTGACAAGTAATTATCTTTTTGTATTCTCATGATTTGGTTTGGTCTATTGTATCACAGTCCTGGGGCTCTGTGGGGTCTGTGTTTGTGAACAGAGCCCCAGGACCAGCTTGCTTAGAGGGCTCTTCTCCAGGTTTATTTCTCTGTGGGTGATGGCTTTGTCATGGAATGTTTTGGGAATTGCTTCCTTTTAGGTGGTTGAAGAATTTAATGACTCTTTTCTGGATTTTGATAATTAGCGGGTATCGGCCTAATTCTGCTCTGCATGCATTATTTGGTGTTTTACTTTGAACATTGATGATATTTTTGCAGAATTCTGCATGCAGTCTCAATTTGGTGTTTGTCCCATTTTGTGAATTCTTGGTTGGTGAGCGGAACCCAGACCTCACAACCATAAAGGTTAATGGGTTCTATAACTGATTCAAGTATTTTTAGCCAGATCCTAATTGGTATGTCAAATTTTATGCTCCTTTTGAGGGCTTGTCTCTCAGCTCGTTCACAGCTTTGTGGAAGTTACCTGTGGTGCTGATGTTTAGGCTGAGGTATGTATAGTTTTTTTGTGTGCTCTAGGACAAAGGTGTCTAGATGGAATTTGTATTTGTGGTCCTGAGAACTGGACCTTTTTTGGAACACCATTATTTTTGTCTTACTGAGATTTACTGTCAGGGCCCAGGTCTGACAGAATCTGTGAAGAAGATCTAGGTGCTGCTGTAGGCCCTCCTTGGTTTGGGACAGAAGCACCGGATCGTTAGCAAACAGTAAACATTTGAATTCAGATTCTAGTAGGGTGAGGCCGGGTGCTGCAGACTGTTCTGGTGCCCTCGCCAATTCGTTGATCTATACACTACAATTCAAAAGTTTGGGGTTACTGAGATATGTCTTTGTTTTTGAAAGAAAAGCAAATTTTTTGTCCATTAAAATAACATAAAATGTATCATAAATACAGTGTAGACATTGTTAATGTTGTAAATGACTATTGTAGCTGGAAACGGATGATTTTAATGGAATATCTACATAGGCGTACAGAGGCCCATTATCAGCAACCATCACTCCTGTGTTCCAATGGCACATTGTGTTAGCTAATCCAAGTTTATCATTTTATCAATTTGATGTTATTGTAATGGACAGAAAAGGAAATTAATAAGTGACCCCAAACTTTTGAACGGTAGTGTATGTTGAAGGGGGGGGGGGGGGGGGGGCTTACGCTGCATCCCTGTCTCACCCCCGGCCCTGTGGAAAGAAATGTATGTGTTTTATTCCAATTTTAACCGCACACTTGTTGTTTGTGTAAATGGATTTTATAATGTCGTATGTTTTTCCCCCAACACCACTTTCCATTAATTTGTATAGCAGGCCCTGGTGCCACATTTTTTTAATCAACAAAGCATGAGAAGACTTTGCCTTTGTTTTGGTTTGTTTGTTTGTCAGTGTATGCAGGATGAATACGTGGTCTGTTTGTTTCCCGCTGAGGAAATACAAGTCTGCTTTTAATGATAATGCAGAGGATTTTTCCAAGGTTGCTGTTAACGCATATCCCACGGTAGTTATTGGGGTCAAATTTGTCTCCACTTTTGTGAATTGGGGTGATCAGTCCTTGGTTCCAAATATTGTGGGAATATGCCAGAGCTGAGGATGATGTTAAAGAGTTTAAGCATAGCCAATTTGAATTTGTGGTCTGTATATTTTATGTATCTCTCTCTCTCTCTCTCTTCCCCCACCACCCTCCCACAGGACGATTATGTCATCATGGGACCTTTACTCAGTACTTTGTTGAAGCTCCTTTAGCAGTGATTACAGCCTCAAATCTTCTTGGGTATGATGCTACAAGCTTGGCACACCTGTATTTGGGGAGTTTCTCCCATTCTTCTCTGCAGATCCTCTCAAGCTCTGTCAGGTTGGATGAGGAGTGTCGCTGCACAGCTATTTTCAGGTCTCTCCAGAGATATTCAATTGGGTTCAAGTCCGGGCTCTGGCTGGGACACTCAAGGACATTCAGAGACTTGTCTTGAAGCCACTCCTGTGTTGTCTTGGCTGTGTGCTTAGAGTCATTGTCCTGTTGGACCGTGGACCTTCGACCCAGTCTTAGGTCCTGAGCGCTCTGGAGCAGGTTTTTATCAAGGATCTTTCTGTATTCTCCCAGTCCCTGCTTCTGAAAAACATACCCAAAGCATGATGCTGTCACCACCATGCTTCACCATAGGGATGGTGCCAGGTTTCCTCCAGACGTGACACCTGGAATTCAGGCCAAAGAGTTCAATCTTGATTTCATCAGAACAGCAAATCTTTTTTCTCATGGTCTGAGAGTCCTTTAACCTCTACGTGATTGGTGTCCCTCCACCGGGACGGTTGAGCTAACGTGCGCTAATGTGATTAGTGTGACATTGTAAGTAACAAAAAAAAAATCCCTAGACATTGTCACAACGTCCATAGAAGGTGGCGCCTCTCCCCGGTCGGGCGGTGCTCGGCGGTCGTCGTCGCCGGCCTACTAGCTGCCACCGATCTATGTTTCTGTGTCTTTTGGTTATGTCTGTTTAGGTCTGCATCTGTTCTGTGTTAGTTCATTAGTGAGGTATTTAGTTTGTCTGTTTCGTTTGGGGATTTGTGTGGGATTGTTTATTTGTCATGCCTTTTGGGCACGAAGGGGTATATTGTAATTTCCTTATTACGCTGTGTGTTTTAGGCATTAGGGTTGCCGAGCTGCGTCCCGTCCCTTAGTATTTTTGGAGCTGTTCTCCTATTGTATTATTGTGCATCCTGCCTTGTTGCGTCATTTTTTCAAGGATTTATTAAACGTGTGTTTCACGGACCTCAGTGTCCTGCGCCTGACTTCACCCCTCCTGCTATCGAAGTGTTTCGTGACAGACATACACATGTCTTATATGGGCAGAAAGCTTAAATTCTTGTTAATCTAAATGCACTGTCCAATTTACAGAAGCTATTAAGGTGAAAAAATACCATGCTGTTGTTTGAGGAGAGTGCACAACAACAAAACACTTTTATCACGGCAACTGGTTTGATACATTCACCAAGGTAAATAATGTATTTAAATTCAGTAATCTTGCTCTGATTTGTCATCCTGAGGGTCCCAGAGATAAAATGTATTATAGTTTTATTTGATAAAATAAATTTTTATATCCAAATGTAGGACGTGGGTTCTACAGTTTGAACCCATGCTGTGTCTGGCTCCACACCCACCCCGCCCGGCCATCTAGATGTGTGAAAGTTAGTGTATAAGCTAATGATCCATCATGTATGACATTCCTGGGAGTGTGTAAACCTACATTTTTTTTTATTAACATATCATTTTTTGTATGTTCTCTATAGTTATGTACTTGAAAATGTGTCAATTGACCAATTCGGCACATTTGGGCAGACTTGATACGAAATATTGTCCAGTATGGAAATGCTTCACAGGATCAATACTTCTGCCATCTAGTCTCCAAAATCGAATTTGCATTGTTTAAATACATTGTCTTTTCTCTTGCATTTCAAAGATGATAATTATATATTTTTTTTAAACGCATGTTTTTTGGTTTGTATTATCTTTCACCAGATCAAATGTGTTATATTCTCCTACATTAAATTAACATTTAAACAAACTTCAAAGTGTTGCCTTTGAAATGGTATCAATAAGATGCATATCCTTGCTTCAGGTCCAGAGCTACAGGCAGTTCGATTTCGGTATGTCATTTTAGGTGAACATTTTAAAAAGGGTCTGATTATTAAGAGGTTTAAGGTAGAGTCTCCAGATGGAAGCAACTCCTCAGTAAAGGCATACGACAGCCGGCTTGGAGTTTGCTTAAAGGCACTTAATAAAAGGAAATAATATTGACTGAATGTTTATAAGGCAAGCAAACTCGATGATCAAGACATTTGATTACATCAAATAAGCCTAAATAGGTTAATCTACTTCCAAACTATGCAGAAAGGGTACTGTTGTAATTAAACATAGTTATACCCAGGGGTGGGTTTTCTTACCGGTATGGGACAGCCAAGCACGCACAAGACTTTTTTTTATAGCCTAGATGTAATCATAGAATTACATATAGAATCCTTTATCATTTTATATGATCTTTGTGGGCCTAGTAGCCTAGGCCTAGTAAAGATTTGTCATATCACCTTTAAGATGTATTAGTTTGTCAAGTGGTATGAACACAACCTGTTTTCAACCTGTCAACCATTCACTTCAAAAAGTCCCCCTGGGTGCAAGGTTTGTATTTGATTCAAATAATCAAAGCTTGACGATGAGATGGGGGGGGGGGGGGGGGGGGGGGGTTGTGGAATCACCACTGTAGGCTACGCACACACATTTGACCACTCACAAGATAATTCCAGCATCCAAACAGTGCACTGTGCACCCGCAATTTCATGAATGGAAAGAGACATCTGTTCCAAAACACCTAAACATGTATTGTTATGACATGATGCAATTTTAATTAGACCTGCAATTGCAGCCTAAATTGATTCATCCACTGCTGTCCACGCTTGGTCTCGGCCACTTATCTCCGCCTTGGTAAAATGTAAGTGTTGTTGTCAAACAACAATGCAACTAGCATCATATACCACCCGGTTTCAAGTGAATTCACACATTTTTCATGCGGCTGACATGTGGCCATGTTAAATAATGGTGTAATAGCCTATAGTTTTCTTATAATTTTGTGTTAATTATTGTGATATGTTCATGTTTTACCGGTACAGCATACCCCCACTATATATTTTGCTGGGACGCCATACCGGACTGGCTTACTTTCACCCAAGTAGGCTACTTACTTACAATCCAAAGTCAGCAAGCCACAGTTGCTGATCTATGAACAAGTAAAATACTGGCTGGGAATCGCAGTTCATACTTCACACCTGGATGGTCTTGTTGCAGGTTTTTGGCCTGCCCAAAAGCTGCTTGCTGCTTTGACACAGTGGGGGAGTAGTCCTGGTTGACAGAGAAGCTCTGTCCTTGAAAGCTCAGAGTGGTATTTGATTCGTCGGAGAAACTCCATCTTCTTATTGAAAAAGTGCACTCGAAGAATGATGTCACAGGGCTTCACACTGTCTCAGGGCTTTGGGCGCCGTGACTGGTGGGTAAGATTGATCAGGGCTTCTTATCCATGGCGAGAACATTCTTTAGCAGGAGACGAAATCTGTGGCTCGAGGCATTTCCGCTGACTCTGGGATCGATACCAGTCTGAGGTTATTGCGGCAAGAAAATCCCTCTAAGCTCACAAAGCTATCCTACACCTTTTTAAGATCCGTAGTCAGGCTTTTCACGCCGGCCTCCAGAGAGATAGTCAGGTCGGAGGCACTGGTAGCGGAAGTCTCCAGCGCTGAAATCGTTGTGTTGTGCAACTCTGTTGTTGTTTTGAGTGATGTGATAACAGGCACTGTCTCATTTCGCAGATTAGTTAAATCTGCTTGGATGTTTCAGAAACACCTTGGATTTGGGCCTCAATCGTAGCAACTACCTCCATATCATTTGATCAGCCCCCCCCCCCCCAGGCAGAGTTGCGTCCCCGTGCACATCGTTGGTCTCTTGGCCAATGCTGTGCCCGGTTCAGGAGTGGTGTTGAAACTGGGTCTTGTAGGCCAGGTTTTCTCAGTCCTGTTTTTGGCCTTTTGTATCGTCGACATGCTGACATTTGAAAGTAATGTTGTCTTCGGTACTTCAGAAAGGGATCCTCAAAATAATATTTGAAAATAAATATGGTTTTAATGCTAAATTCATGTACATTTTAAGAAAACTGTGAGAGCAAACTGAAAACACACCAGTCGCACATTGCGGCCCCAGTGGTTCCCCATACCGCTCTGGATAAGAGCGTCTGCTAAATGACGTAAATGTAAATGTATACCAACCTTTTCTTGCAACATAATACATGGCACCACTGGCTTGCAGGGAGAGCAAGGCCAGGCGCTAAATAATCCATCTGACTCTATTGCTCTGCATTGTCACCTTGAAACTGGCTGCTTAAGACATTGATTTTCTCCCCTTTTCATGTTACCCAGACTGATCATCATTTGAACGTCTCTGGCTGAGAGAAGGATCAATGTTGTGCCTTACAATTGTCATTTAGCAAAGACTTATACAATGGGATCTCATAAGCCAATAATTATTTGAAAAAGCAGCTTCCAGGAAAGTACTGTTGAAAAAAATCAAGAAACGACATTTAACGGAAGTAGAGAAAACAGCCTTGATCTCTGCGTTGGTCATTTAACATGACAAATGTGCGTTAATTAACAAACTGTGCTTTCTTAAAGGGAAAGTGTTGAATAGATATTGTAGTGTGGGTGTATATTGTGGGAGCCACACAGCACAGTGGCCTTCAGTGTTATGAAACGCGACAGTCAGTCTTGCCAGACCAGACCACCTTAGCACAAATGGTTTACAAGCGTAACTGTCCCTACCAATTACACACAATGCATGACAAAGCAGAGTCCCTTTTCACAACTGTGTTACTGCCATGGCCTGGGTGCCCTGGGGGGTGTTTGTGCGGAGAAGGGAGGAGAGAGCACAGAATAGCAGTGCTGAATTAACAGACAGACAGACACTGGGAAATAGCCAGCTGCATTTAATGCTTTAAGAAAACATTCAAACATGGAAATGTGTGGCAGGCAGAGAGGGGGAGCTGATTAACTTTCATTGCAAATGAGGCCCTGTTATGGAAAATCATTCCAGTCCCTGATGTTCTGGTTTAATAGAAAGTGGCTAGATTATTCACGCTGCAGAGTGAGTGAGCCTTTTTCCATATGTAACACTGGGATTTTTTGCATGCACTTATAATTGGACACAGATAAGTGGCTTGTGATGCATAATGCATATTAACTCATGTATTGTATGTAATCTGGGCACATTGAACTGACTGGAACAGGTCATTTAGAGAGGAGACAGACTGACCGCTGCATGGTGGAAGAGCCAGCTCTGAATGTTTCTACCTCACACCTCGACACGTCATGTCTTTTCATCAACACATTCATATATGATATATGACTCACCTATACAGGAAGGTGGTTTTGGATTAACCCATGTACAGCAATGTGTCTGAGTGGCAGTGATGCATTCCTCACCCTGGTTAGATTACTAACTCACACTGTAAAAAAAGTCTAGTTGTTTCAATTAATTATTATTAAGTAACAGTTTCACAGCATTTTTCAGTCCAAGTGTTACCTGAGAAAAAAAAGGTAGCTCAAAAATACAAAAATACAAAAAGGCAAAAATACAGTCAACTTAAAATGATGTGTTTGCTCAACTTGTCTCATATGTTCATTCAAGTAGATACTAGTAACACACACACTGCTTTTAACCTACAATGTTTCCAACTTACATATTTGACACACATTGACATACATGATTGCATTGTGCATGTCCAATTTGTAAGTCGCCCTGGATAAGAGCGTCTGCTAAATGACTTAAATGTAAATGTAAATGTTCGTTTTAAGTTTACAGAATTTTTGCATGGGTTTTCTCAAGTTGGAGCTAAGTTTGGGCCAACCATTTTTGTTGTTGTTCAGGTAACACTTCAGGACCAAAAAGTTGAGAAAACCAAAAAATAGGCTGTGGAACCAGTTACTTAATAATAATTAGTTTAAATAATTAAAAAAAATTAAGTGCAGACATTATGCTTTTATCCCCTGTTTTAGTTACTGCATTCACATACTGTAATCCAGGTTCAGTATATTTATCTTTATCAAAACAGCAGTGCAATAGGGTCATTCCACCAATTTGGTGCCTTTTGAGAAGTGTAACGTGGTCAATGTTCGGGGATTTAACCTAATTGTTACATTCTGTCATAAAGAGAACATGATCAACTTAATAAAAAACATGTTTTCCCATCTCAAAATTACTATAGTAAGTGACTATTAAGTGCCAAAATAAAGTAATCATCTTAAATCAACCATAAATCCCTTTATGACAGGGCGAAAGGAAGCTTGATGTGTGCAACAGGGAGGGGCAATTGAATGCAAGCTTCACAAAGAAATTGAAATTGTTAAAACATTTCTAGCCTGTCTATCTACAGTATGGGTATGAGAGTTGACGTGTTATGCTCGACCCGCTCTGTTTTCCACCACAAAACCCCAGAACATTGCCAAAAAGAGTGTAACCACTTCACCTGCTTTTTTACTATGATTTGAATATTAGACGGTCAATGTTTCTTTTGACATTTTTTTAAAAAATAAATAGTTTCACCATATTAAAACAACAGTTTAGTTCATATAACAGTGTTGACCTTAAAATGATGGACCAACATAAATGAATCACTAATGACATAATCTTTAGAAATTACTTTGTCAAAGCAACAGAATGACTAGGGCTTTACAATAATGTTGAGAACTTGGAGACATTTTTAAGTTAAGTGGGTTCAAATCTTCCTAGTCACACAGGGTACACGGAGAGACAAAATGCTGAACGTGTTTGCACATCAGATTTATTGAATTTTCCATGTGGTCTAAATTAAAGGATGCTTCATTTAAAACCTCTTACAGCTCCTTAAGGATAGGGGGCAGTATTGACAATTTCGGAAAAAATATGTGCCCATATTAAACTGCCTCCTACTCAAACTCAGAAGCTAGGATATGCATATTATTAGTAGATTTGGATAGAAAACACTCTGAAGTTTCTAAAACCGTTTGAATGGTGTCTGTGAGTATAACAGAACTCATATGGCAAGCAAAAACCTGAGAGAAATCCTACCAGGAAGTGGAAATCTGGATGCATGGGCTCTCTTCAAGTCGTTTCCTATTGAATACACAGTGACGTAGTAATAATTGTGCACTTCCTACGGCTTCCACTAGATGTCAACAGTCTTTACAAAGTTGTTTGAAGCGTCTACGATGAACAGAGACCGAATGAGAAGGAGGGGAAGTTGTTGAGGCAGGGGATGACATCACTTCTTGGCGTGCGTTCATGAGAGTGGATCCTCCGTTCCAAAACCTTTTTCAAGACACCGGAACCGTCCGGTAGAAATATTACTGAATCTTCACGTTCTGAAGGCCCTAAAGATTGATGTTTTACAACGTTTGACATGTTTGAACGAACGTAAATACAACTTTTTTTTACTTTTTGTTGCGACATCGTCCGCGCGCTTCCCACATTTGGAGTAGCTTGCTGAACGCGCTAACAACAAGGAGCTATTTGGACATAAATTATGGACTTTATCGAACAAACAACATTTGTTGTGGACCTGGGATTCCTGGAAGTGACTTCTGATGAAGATCATCAAAGGTAAGGGAATATTTCTAATGCAATGTATGATTTTAGATGACTCCAAGATGGCGGCTATCTGTATAGCCTAGTGTATTTTTCTGAGCTCAGTACTCAGATTATTGCAAAGAGTGCTTTCCTCGTGAAGCTTTTTTGAAATCTTTCATAGCGTTTGCATAAAGGAGATGTTCATCTATAATTCTTTGAATGACAGTTTAATTTTGTATCAATGTTTATGACAAGTATTTTTGTAAATTGTGGCGCTGATCCACCGGCAGTATTTGAGGGAAAATATTTTCTGAACGTCACGTGCCGATGTAAAATGCTGGTTTGATATATAAATATGTACTTTATCGAACAAAAAATGCATGTATTGTGTAACATGATGTCCTAGGAGTGTCATCTGATGAAGATCGTCAAAGGTTAGTGCTGCATTTAGCTGTGTTTGGGTATTTGTGATGCATGCTAGCTTGGAAAATGGCTGTGTGGTTATTTTTGTCGATGTACTCTCCTAACATAATCTAATGTTTTGCTTTCGCTGTAAAGCCTTTTTGAAATCGGACAACGTGGTTCGATTCAGGAGAAGTGTATCTATAAAATGGTATAAAATAGTCCTATGTTTGATAAATAGAAATTATTAGATTTGGTTTTGAATATGGCACTCTGATTTTTTCACTGGCTGTTGATCCCGCTAACGGGATCAGAGCGGCAAGTTAATATAACAGGCTTTTAAAATATAAATATTTCTTCTTAAAATATCAAAGGGACGCAAAAGGCACTCTTTTCATGGAACGAGCCAATACTATACTGAACAAAATTATTGTCACGTTGTCACGCCCTGACCGTAGAGAGCCCTTGGTTCTCTATGGTGTTGTAGGTCAGGGCGTGACTAGGGGGTGTTCTAGGTTTTTCATTTCTATGTTGGTGCTCTTTGTATGGTTCCCAATTAGAGGCAGCTGATGTTCGTTGTCTCTAATTGTGGATCATACTTAAGTTCTCCATTGTTCCCACCTGGGTTGTGGGATATTGTTTTGTTGAGTGCTGATGTGCGCTCTGTTACTTCACGGTCGTTGTTTGTTTATTGTTTTGTTTAAGTTTCACTAATAAAAGATGTGGAACTCAACACACCTTGGTCCGTCTATCCCAACAACCGTGACCGAATATCCCACCAAACAAGGACCAAGCAGCGTGCAACGGAGGGAAAAGTGAGTTGGACCTGGGAAGAAATTATGGGAGGATGCGAGACCCTTCCTTGGTGGGAACCGCAGAGGACTCAGGAAGGACAGCGACGACTCCGTGGACTGCTGCCACAGAAACCCCAAGATTTTTTGGGGGGGAGGCACGAGGGGTGGTTGGCCGAGCCAAGGAGAGAGCCAGAGCCCGCCTGGGAGTCGATGGAGCAGTGTGAGGAGGGATATCGGAGAATGACTTTGACGAAGACTATGCTGCAGCGCAGGCGTGCTGAAGAGCGTGACACCAGTCCGGTGCCATCTGTTCCAGCTCCCCACACTCGCCCTGAAAAGCCAGAGACCGTCAGGGAGGCGATGGAGAAGTTGGGGGACAGAGAGAGGAGAGAGATGTTGGTCAAGTGTGTTCTTCTCAACATTCGACCTGAAGAGCCTGTCAGTAGTCTGTGCCGGTTTCACGCACCAGGCCTCCAGTGCGCCTCCTCAGTCCGGTACGTCCTGTGCCAGCACCCCACACTCGCCCTGAAGTGCGTGTCACCAGTCCGGTGCCACCTATGCCGGCTCCACACATCAGGCTTCCGGTGCGCCTCCCCAGTCCAGTATGTCCTGTGCCTGCTCCCCGCACTTGCCCGGAAGTGCGTGTCACCAGTCCGGTGCCACCTGTGCCGGCTCCACGCACCAGGCTCCAGTGCGCCTCCCCAGTCCGGTACGTCCTGTGCCAGCTCCCCGCACTCGCCTGAAGTGCGTGTCACCAGTCCGGTGCCACCTAGGCCGGCTCCACGCACCAGGCCGCCAGTGCACCTCCCCAGTCCGGTACGTCCTGTGCCTGCTCCCCGCACTCGCCCTGAAGTGCGTGTCAACAGTCCGGTGCCACCTGTACCGGCTCCACGCACCAGGCCTCCAATGCACCTCTCCAGCCCGGAGCGTCTTGTGCCAGCTCCACGCACTCGACCTGAGGAGCGTGTCATCAGTCCGGTGCAACCTGCGCCGGTGCCCAGTCCAGGCACAGCGTCCAGTCCCGCACAAAGACTGGAGCCTTCCTCTGCGCCGGTGCCCAGTCCAGGCACGGCGTCCAGTCCCGCTCCAAGGCCGGAGCCTTCCTCCGCGCCGGTGCCCAGTCCAGGCACGGCATCCACTACCGCTCCAAGGCTGGAGCCTTCCTCTGCGCCGATACCCAGTCCAGGCACGGCGTTCAGCCTGGCGCCATGGCCGGATCCGGGGTCTGGGCGAGAGCGGTGAGAGCGCACTGGAGCCGCCACCGACACTAGTCACCCCCCCTATCCTCCCCATTTGGTTTCAGGTTTTGCGGCCGGAGCGTAGAGAGCCCTTGGTTCTCTATGGTGTTGTAGGTCAGGGCGTGACTAGGGGGTTGGTGCTCTTGGTATGGTTCCCAATTAGAGGCAGCTGATGTTCGTTGTCTCTAATTGGGGATCATATGTAAGTTCTCCATTGTTCCCACCTGGGTTGTGGGATGTTGTTTTGTTGAGTGCTGATGTGCGCTCTGTTACTTCCCGGTTGTTGTTTGTTTATTGTTTTGTTTAAGTTTCACTAATAAAAGATGTGGAACTCAACACACGCTGCGCTTTGGTCCATCTATCCCAACAACCGTGACAGAATATCCCACCAAACAAGGACCAAGCAGCGTGCAACTGAGGGAAAAGTGAGTTGCTCCTGCTTCTCCCCTCCGGCGTATGACGTCGCCAGAGTACTAACCACCGGTCCTGAGATTCATCATTACGCACACCTGGCACTCATCATAACACGCACCTGTGAATCTTTGATTCACACCTGGACTTCATTACCTTCATCATTTCCTCTCCTTTATATGTCACTCTCCCATGTTCACTCACCAGTTGGTATTGTTCTTGTGGATCAGCGGTCTGCCTTCTGTTAATTGTGTGTTCTTGGTTTTGTTGTTTTATTAAAACGTTTCACCTGCTTCAGACTCACCGTCCCATCATTACAGAATACCAACTCAAAATATGGAAGCAGCAGGACAACCGGACATCTCCCAGACGACCGATGAACAAGGTTACCTTTTTCGTCAACACCATGATCAGCTGGCTCAACTGGGGATGGCCATGTAAAATGTTCTCCGCAGTCTACAACGTCTCAACAGCGGAGGATATTTTGGAGCCTGTCTACCCAACGAGTCAACACACCAGCCCATCCAGCAACCCGCTCAGGTCAGCGATGGATGTCTATCCCTCCTGGAGAAATATGACCTGACACCATCCAAATGCCGTGGCTTCCTCCTTCAGTGCTCCCTCTATTTCGCACATCAGATGGGAGCCTCCACCTACAAGAGGTCTAAGGTTGCCATGGTTATTTCTCTGCTGACTGGGCGGGCATTGTAATGGGCTACAGCCATCTGGAAGAAGTGAGGAGGAGCTTGAGTCTTATGAGGGGTTCATGGCTCTGTTTAAATGTATTTTCGATCATCCCACGGAGGGCAGAGCGGGAGGTGAGCGTCTGCTTTAGCTCCAGCAGGGGAATCAGACAGCTGCTGAGAATGCACTTACCTTCTGGACAGTAGCAGCTTCCAGTGGATGGAATGAGCCAGCGCTCAGCACGTTATTTAGAAGAGGTCTGCGGGAGGAGGTCCAGACGGAACTGGCCTGCCGAGATGACAACCTCCCCCTGGACGCACTCATTGCGATGGCCATCCATCTGGATAACCTCCAGCGGGAGTGTCGGCATCTTCATCGCTTTTCTCCCTCCTTCGGCGAGTGTTCGGGATCAGAGCCTGAACCCTTGCAGACGGATACAGCTGGGGCTCTGTCTGTACTGTGGCCAGGGAGGGCACATGCATCCAGCGGTGTCTTTACTTCCGAATCCGGGATCCACTGCAGCAGAAGGACGGTCACGGGATGTTACATCCCCTGGACCAGGAGTCAGTATTCCATCTACTGCTTTTCCTGTTTTGTAGTACCCATCACTCTGGCTGGCTGTCCCAAATGCCCTGTGTCTACAGCTTTAGTGGATTCTGCTGCTGCGGAGAACTTTATGGATCAGACCCTTGCTGCCTCTTTCAATATTACTACCTACCCGCTCTCCTCTCCTTTTCCTGTTCAAGGTCTCGACTGTCGGCCTCTAGGATCCGGAACCATCACACACATCACCCAACCACTCACCCTCACCGTGGAGCCCAATCACCAGGAAAACATCCCCTTCTTCATCACTAGTGCACCAGTTCACAATATCATCCTCGGCCTACCTTGGCTTCAGCGCCATAACCCTACCATCTCATGGTCGAGTGTGAGAATCACCAACTGGTCACCTGAATGCCAGAGGACCTGCTTCCCTGTCCCCTGTGGTTTCACGTTGGTTGAGAGTCCTGTGGTTTCCCTCCAGCTCAACATCCCGGAGGAATACCAGGATCTAAGGGAGGTATTCTCCAAGACCAGCGCTACCTGTCTCCCTCCCCATCGCCCCCGGGACTGTGCCATTGACCTGTTTTCCAGGTGCTACACCTCTGCACAGATGCATCTACCAGTTGGTGTTGGATTCCGGTGGAGGAAATACTGGACACAGACATCATCTGTGATTTCCACCTTCGTCCTGCAGCTGGAGCCACACGTCAGAAGGGGGGTTACTGTCACGTCTGCTCCTCCCTTCCGGCATACGACGTCGCCAGAGTACTAACCCCCGATCCTGGGATTCATCATTACGCACACCTGGCACTCATCATTTTGCCCACCTGTTAATCATTTTGATTCACACCTGGACTCAATTACCTTCATCTCCTCCCCTTTATGCCACTCTCCCATGTTCACTCACCAGTTGGTATTGTTCTTGTGTATCGGCATTCTGCCTTATGTTAGTGCTGTGTTCTTGGGTTTGTTGTTTTATTAAAACGTTGCGCTTGCTTCTGACTCACCGCCTCATTACAAAAATAGACGCAACATGTGAAGTGTTGGTCCCATGTTTCATGAGCTGAAATAGAAGATCCCAGAAATGTTCCATATGTACAAAAAGCTTATTTCTCTAAAATGTTGTTTACAAAATTGTGTACATCCCTGTTTATGAGCATTTCTCTTTTGGTAGTACGTCAAACTGGCCTCACAACCGCAGGCCACGTGTAACCGCTCCAGCCCAGGACCTCTACATCCAGCTTCTTCAGCTGTGGGATCGTCTGAGACCAGCAACCCAGACAGCTGATGAAACTGTGGGTGTGCAAATCTGAACAATTTCTGCACAAACTGTCAGAAACCGTCTCAGGGAAGCTCATCTGCGTGCTCGTTGTCTTCAACTGGGTCTTGCCTGCAGTTCGGTTCGGTCGCAACCGACTTCCGCGGGCAAATGCTCACCTTCGATGGCCGCTGGTACGCTGGAGAAGTGTATTCTTCACGGATGAATTCCGTTTTCAACTGTACCAGGCAGATGGAAAACAGCATGCATGGCGTTGTGGGTGAGTGGTTTGCTGATGTCAACGTTGCGAACAGAGTGCCTCATGGTACTGTAGCAGTGGGGTTATAGTATGGGCAGCCATACGCTACGGATAATGAACACAATAGCATTTTATCAATGGCAATTTGAATAGACAAAGATATATCGTGACGAGATCCTGATGCCCATTGTCGTGCCGTTCATACACTGCCACCAATTCATATTTCAGCAAGATTATGCACTGCTCCATGTCGCAAGGATCTGTATACAATTCCTGGAAGCTGAAAATGTCCCAGTTCTTTCAGGGCCTGCATACTCACCAGACATGTCACCGATTGATCATGTTTGGGTTGCTCTGGATCGATGCGTAAGACAGCGAGTTCCAGTTCCTGCCAATATCCAGAAATGTCCTACTGCCATTGAAGAGGAGTGGGACAACATTCCACAGGGCAAAATCAACAGCTGATCAACTCTATGAGAAGGAGATATGTCATGCTGCATGAGGCAAATGGTGGTCACACCAGATACTGTCTGGTTTTCTGATCCACACCCCTACCTTTTTTTTTTAGGTATGTGTCCAACAGATGCATATCTGTATTTTCAATCATGTGAAATCCATAGATTAGGACCTAATGAATTGATTTAAATTGACTGATTTCTTTGTATAAACTGTAACTCAGTAAAATCTTTGAAACTGTTGCATGTTGCGTATATATTTTTGTTTTGTGTATATCCCTCATCCTTTGATCAGCCCATTGTTCCTGGCTCAACCAACATTTTTCTTCAAAGGAATACCATTTCAGCAAGGCTGTCCTGTGATTGCTTTAAAAAAAGTGATTTTATGATTTTGAATGGACAATTCAGCTGCTAGTTTCAGCTGCCTGTTCTCATTTAAAGTGCTCAGTGACATGCATCATACGGACATTCACCGAAGTCAGACTTTGGCCAATGTGTTTGTGCATCACACAGACACACACACACTAATTTACTGCGAAGGAAATGGGGCATATGGGATATTTAAGAGAAAGGACAAGAGCTTTCTCTTCCTCTTTCATTTTAGGAACAGACTTTTAAGTCTCTCAGCCCAACATGAGAAAATACCTGCCACTTCTTTGACATGAAATCCAACAAAGTAATGTGTGTGAATACTTGCACCTTAAAAACATAGAACTAGGTTACATCATGCATATATTTATCAGTCATTTACTTTCTCATATTCTTCTTTAGAGAAAGTTCTGAAAACTTGTATTTTTCAGGTGCCTTGTTTATTAGTCATGTGTATTGTAGATCTGCATGGAAATCCGGTGTGGGATCATTTCCACGCAAAGTGTGAGATGTATTAATATGGACGTTTGCTTATGAGTGTGTGTAAAATTAGGCACAGCCATTACCATGCTTACGCGCAGTGCCAAGTGTTGAAATAACGGAACTGCTTGTCAAGCGTAGAATGAGAAAAATATATGTTGAAAATGTGTGAAATTGTGAGAGAAATAATTCAATTATTTTTAGATGTCATTGTATTTCCATAGTGAATTCATGCAATATACATTGATAGGCTGTATAGTATAATTTTACCACATCAGTGAATTTGTTATGATAATAATCAATATAAAGTACAGTAATTTGGTTAAATTAGAGGCACGTCATCATCAGCAAAACAGTAACACATGTCATTTCCATACCCCATATCACAACAGGTTGAAGTCGAGAGGGGTTTCTTTGCTATGATGCCATCAAAGGGTTCCCAAATACGAACGGAGCAATAGATGGCACACACATCGCCATAAAGCACCATCCCAAAACAAGTTCAAATGTGAACAGAAAAGGCTTTGACTCTTAATGTGCAGGTGATAGGTTAAATGATGCACAAAAGACACTGTTGAATGTGGTGGCCAGGTGGAACGCATGACTCGTTCATTCTGCAGAACAGCAATGTTGGCCTATACGCCTACAGGAGGGAGCTGTTGAGGATGGATGGCTTATTGGTGAGTGTTGCCTACTCATTTGAAGTATATTTGTCATTGTTAAAGCAACTTGAATTGTCTTAATGGTCCTCTCTTTGTAGCTATATGTTTTTATTTTTACTGGTCAAGCCACAACTGAACGAGCCAAATAAAACCTTTTGGTTGTACTCAATCTCTGACACTAGCACCTCTATTTCATTCTATTTTGTAGCATTTTTGGTTGTGCAGCTGTATTTCATGGTACTGCTTTGTTTATTCCCCACGCGCTATAAACAGATTATTTGACCATATATGGTTAAATAGGGGCATTTCGAAATGCATTAGCCAATTCCGTGCATTAGCACTGAGGCTGAAAACAATTGGAATTTATCAGTGGTTATGTCCTAACGGTGTGTGTGTAACCGATGTGAAATGGCTAGTTAAGTGGTTGTTCCCCTTGCGTTGCAAGGGCCGCGGCTTTTGTGGCGCGATGGGTAACGATGCTTCGTGGGTGTCAGTTGTTGATGTGTGCAAGGGTCCCTGCTTCGAGCCCAGGTTGGGGCGAAGAGAGGGATGGAACCTACACTGTTACATTGATGCTGTTGACCGGATCATTGGTTGCTGCGGAAAAGGAGGAGGTCAAAAGGGGGATGAGTGTAACCGATGTGAAATGGCTAGTTAGTTAGCGGTGGTGCGCGCTAATAGCGTTTCAATCAGTGACGTCACTCGCTCTGAGACCTGAAGTGGTTGTTCCCCTTGCGTTGCAAGGGCCGCGGCTTTTGTGGCGCGATGGGTAACGATGCTTCGTGGGTGTCAGTTGTTGATGTGTGCAAGGGTCCCTGGTTCGAGCCCAGGTTGGAGCGAAGAGCGGGACGGAACCTACACTGTTACATGTGTATGATGGACGTAGGAATGTTTGATAAGTCACACATTCTCTATGCCTAAGAACATTCTAAATTCCATTCGTAAGTAGTATTTTAGAATAGTTTTTATGCAATATTAATAAATGAGGCCCCTGGCATAGTCGTATAGTTGCTGCGAAATGTGTTTTCATACACTTGCTATTTGTTTTCTGTACAGTCGTGGCCAAATGTTTTGAGAATGACACAAAAATTAATTTCCCCAAAGTTTGCTGCTTCAGTGTCTTTAGAGATTTTTGTCAGATGTTACTATGGAATACTGATGTATAATTACAAGCATTTCATAAGTGTCAAAGGCTTTTATTGACAATTCCCTGTAGTTGATGCAAAGAGTCAATATTTGCAGTGTTGACCCTTCTTTTTCAAGACCTCTGCAATCCACACTGGCATGATGTCAATTAACTTCTAGGCCACATCCTGATTGATGGCAGCCCATTCTTGCATCATCAATGCTTGGAGTTTGTCAGAATTTGTGGGGTTTTGTTTGCCCACCTGCCTCTTGAGGATTGACCACAAGTTCTCAATGGGATTAAGGTCTGGGGAGTTTCCTGGCCATGGACCCAAAATATCAATGTTTTGTTCCCCAAGCCACTTAGTTATCACTTTTGCCTTATGGCAAGGTGCTCCATCATGCTTGAAAAGTCATTGTTCATCACCAAACTGTTCCTGGATGGTTGGTAGAAGTTGCTCTCGGAGAATGTGTTGGTACCATTCTTTATTCACGGCTGTGTTCTTAGGCAAAATTGTGAGTGAGCCCACTCCCTTGGCTGAGATGCAACCCCACACATGAATGGTCTCAGGATGCTTTACTGTTGGCATGACACAGGACTGATGGTAGCGCTCACCTTGTCTTCTCCGGACAAGCTTTTTTCCAGATGCCCCAAACAATCAGAAAGGGGATTCATAAGAAAAAATGACTTTACCCCAATCCTCAGCAGTCCAGTCCCTGTACCTTTTGCAGAATATCAGTCTGTCCCTGATGTTTCTCCTGGAGAGAAGTGGCTTCTTTGCTGCCCTTCTTGACACCAGGCCATCCTCCAAAAGTCTTTGCCTTACTGTGCGTGCAGATGCACTCACACCTGCCTGCTGCCATTCCTGAGCAAGCTCTGTACTGGTGGTGCCCCGATCCCGCAGCCGAATCAACTTTAGGAGATGGTCCTGGCGCTTGCTGGACTTTCTTGGGCGCCCTGAAGCCTTCTTCACAACAATTGAACCGCGCTCCTTGAAGTTCTTCATGATCCGATAAATGGTTAGATTTATGTGCAATCTTACTGGCAGCAATATCCTTGCCTGTGAAGCCCTTTTTGTGCAAAGCAATGATGACGGCACGTGTTTCCTTGCAGGCAACCACGATTGACAGAGGAAGAACAATGATTCCAAGCACCACCCTCCTTTTGACGCTTCCAGTCTGTTATTCGAACTCAATTAGCATGACAGAGTGATCTCCAGCCTGGACCTCGTCAACACTCACACCTGTGTTAACGAGAGAATCACTGACATGATGTTAGCTGGTCCTTTTGTGGCAGGGCTGAAATGCAGTGGAAATGTTTTTTGGGCGATTCAGTTCATTTGCATGGCAAAGAGGGACTTTGCAATTAATTGCAATTCATCTGATCCTCTTCATAACATTATGGAGTATATGCAAATTGCCTTCATACAAACTGAGGCAGCAGACTTTGTGAAAATTAATATGTGTGTCATTCTCAAAACCTTTGGCCACTACTGTACACATAGAAGCTATTAGGGACATCAACAACACCTAGCAACTATCCGCCCCATTGGATCTTGGGAATAGAGCGTTTTGAAGCCAGCTCACTCCTGGACATTGAGCATTTTACACTTGAGCATTACAGACAAGAATTTCACTGTACCCTGTAATTACATCTGCAACCCTGTACATGTGACTATTAAACTCTCTAATCTCTAGCCTAATTTCTTAATCAGATTTGTCACAGTGCTCCCACTGGACCTAGGTAATTTCATGGTGCTGAACTGGTATTGATAGTGCGGGTAAATGAGGCATGCAGCAATCGTTAACGTTAATAACCATAAAGATGTGGGCATCTGATTCATATGGCCCAGGTGTGGTATTCCATATAGGTTATTAAGAATTGACCAGGACTGAGGCCATGCGACCCTCCTCCCACCTCCCATTCACTTCAGTAGAATGACTAGTTAGAGATATCATTACTACCAGTCTACCAGTAGTGCACCATTACTACTACAACAAACAAAAGTGATATTCTACTATACTTTGTTTATAGTATTTTTACCTTTTTAACTCACAACTTACTAACCACTGTGGGGCACTCAATGCACATGGAAGAGGGTACCAATTATTTAACCAGGATGAAAGGCATTGTGTTGATTGAAGATAGAGACAGAGACATTCTCTCTCCATCTACCGGTTACCAGGACGATAGATGTGGGTCAGAGTGTGTCTCTGCGATGATGTTTAAAATTCAGTGGCTGTTTTTTCGGCTTTCGAGATAAGCTGTTCTAGCTGAGGGAAAACCACAATTGATTCATGTGAATCCACTGTAGCTGGGTCAGTGGTTTCTCTCTGCCAGTCTGTCTGTCTGTCTGAGCTCTGCTCCGGAGCTGGAGCACGGCAGAGTTCCCCGTTCTCAGCTCACAGACAGCAAGCAGCCTGTTAGCTTCAGGCACTGCTAGCTGGATGTCCACTTGTTTGTCTTCTCCAGTTACTGTAGGTAATGTTGCCCTGAGGGGGTGTGGATGGAGATATGGACCAGATATGGGTCACTGAGAAACAACCAGGGGTAAATTCACCAACATCAGAGCAGCAAAGGCATGCCATTGGTCAAAGTCAATTCAGCATAGATGACATAACATTATATCAACTGAATCGACACTGTACACAATACATTCATTTCTCAGGGCTTTCTCTTAGATAATGGAAAGACATTTCATGATGCAATTAAAAAAAACAAGCTGGCTGCCATCCAAAGTACTTTAATATATTTAGGGACGATTGGCATGAACGTATGTCAGTGCCCGCATCCTCAGGGTAGCCTTTCTTATTGAGCCATGTTGGCTAGCGTCAGCGTTGTGAACACAGTGCTGTAGCAGGGCCGTCTAAGTCTGGATGGGGATCACGTCCTACCAGATGACTCACTCACATGGCTCGGGGCACTTTGGATTCTTTTTAGTGTGAACCTTTGTGTTGAGCCAAGATGTAGCCGATTCCTTATGCTTTCACAGGCATAATGCCATGCCCTTCCTCCCAAACATGCCCCCCCCCCCCCCCCCCCACACACACACACAGAGTGCCTTCAGAAAGTAATCATACCTCTTAACTTATTACACATTTTGTTGATACAGCCTGAATTCAAAACTGATTAAATATATATTTTTTCTCACCCATATACACACAATATCCTCATAATGAGTGAAAACATGTTTTTAGAAATTTTGCTAATGTATTGAAAATGAAATACTGAAAAATCAAATCAAACTTTATTTGCCACAAGCGCCGAATACAACAAGTGTAGACTTTACTGTGAAATGCTTACTTACAAGCCCTTAACCAACAGTGCAGTTCAAGAAGAAGAAAATATTTACCAAGTAGGCTAAAATAAAAAGTAATAATAATAAGTAACAAAATAAGAATAACAATAACGAGGCTATATACAGGGGGCACAGGTACAGAGTCAGTGTGCAGGGGTACAGGCTAGTTGAGGTAATCCGTACATGTAGGTGGGGGTGAAGGGACTATGCATAGGTAACAAACAAACAGCGAGTAGCAGCAGTGTACAAAAGGGGGTGGGGGTCAATGTAAATTGTCCGGTGGTGATTTTTATTAATTGTTCAGCAGTCTAATGGCTTGGGGGTAGAAGCTGTTGAGGAGCCTTTTGGTCCTAGACTTGGCGCTCCAGTACCGCTTGCCGTGCGGTAGTAGAGAAAACAGTCTATAACTTGGGTGACTGGAGTCTCTGACCATTTTATGGGCTTTCCTCTGACACCGCCTATTATATAGGTCCTGGATGGCTGGTGATGATGTAATGGGCCGTTCGCACTACCCTCTTTAGCACCTTACGGTCAGATGCCGAGCAGTTGCCATACCAGGCGGTGATGCAACCGGTCAGGATGCTCTCGATGGTGCAGCTGTAGAAACTTTTGAGGATCTGGGGACCCATGCCAAATCTTTTCAGTCTCCTGGGGGGGAAAAGGTTTTGTTGTGCCCTCTTCACGACTGTCTTGGTATGTTTGGCCCATGATAGTTCATTGGTGATGTGGACACCAAGGAACTTAACACTCAACCTGCTCCACTACAGCCCCGTCGATATTAATGGGGGCCTGTTTGGCCCACCTTTTCCTGTAGTCCATGATCAGCTCGTTTGTCTTGCTCACATTGAGATAGAGGTTGTTGTCCTGGCACCACACTGCCAGTTCTCTGACCTCCTCCCTATAGGCCGTCTCATCGTTGTCGGTGATCAGGCCTACCACTGTTGTGTCGTCAGCAAACTTAATGATGGTGTTGGAGTCGTGTTTGGCCACGCAGTCGTGGGTGAACAGGGAATACAGGAGGGGACTGAGTACACACCCCTGAGGGGCCCCAGTGTTAAGGATCATCATGGCAGACATGTTGTTGCCTATTCTTACCACCTGGGGGCGGCCCGTCAGGAAGTTCAGGATCCAGTTGCAGAGGGAGGTGTTTCGTCCCAGAGTCCTTAGCTTAGTGATGAGCTTTGTGGGCACTATGGTGTTGAAAGCTGAGCTGTAGTCAATGAACAGCATTCTCACATAGGTGTTCCTTTTGTCCATGTGAGAAAGGGCAGTGTGGAGTGCAATTGAGATTGCATCATCTGTGGATCTGTTGGGGCGGTATGCGAATTGGAGTGGGTCAAGGGTGGCCGGGAGGATGCTGTTGATGTGAGCCATGACCAGCCTTTCAAAGCACTTCATGGCTACAGACGTGAGTGCAACGGGGCGGTAATCATTTAGGCAGGTTACCTTCGCTTTCTTGGGCACAGGGATTGTGGTGGTCTGCTTGAAACATGTAGGTATTACAGACTCGGTCAGGGAGAGGTTGAAAATGTCAGTGAAGACACTTGACATTTGGTCTGCGCATGCTTTGAGTTGGTCCGCACATGCCAATATCTAATTTACACAAGCATTCATACCCCTGAGTCAATACTTTGTAGAAGCACCTTTGGCAGCAATTACAGCTGTGAATCTTTCTGGGTAAGTCTCTAAGAGCTTTCCTCAACTGGACTGTGCAACATTTGTCCATTATGTCAAATTGTCAGATTGGTTGTTGAACAATGCTAGACAGACATTTTCAGGTTTTGCCATAGATTTTCAAATATATTTTTGCCAAAACTATAACTCGGTCACTCAGGAACATTCACTGTCTTCTTGGTTAGCAACTACAGTGTAGATTTTGACCTTGTGTTTTAGGTTAGGTTATTGATCTCAGGGTGTCTGGTGGAAAGCACACTAAACCAGGTTTTCCTCTATAATTTTGCCTGTGCTTAGCTCCATCCCGTTTCTTTTTTATCCTGAGAAACCCCCCAGTCCGTAACGATTATAAGCATATTGTAATGGATTTGCCCCAAATATAATACTTTGTATTCAGGACAACACGTTAATTGCTTTGCTATATTTTTTGCAGTATTACTTTAGTGCCTTGTTGCAAACAGGATGCATGTTTTGAAATATTTTTGTTCTGTACAGGCTTCCTTCTTTTCACCCTGTCAATTAGGTTAGTATTTTGGAGTAACTACAGTGATGTTGCTCCATCCTCTGTGTTCTCCTATCACAGCCATTAAACTCTGTAACTGTTTTAAGTCACCATTGGCCTCATGGTGAAATCCCTGAGAGGTTTCCTTCCTCTCCGGCAACAAAGTATAATTAATAACTTCACCATGCTCAAAGGGATATTCAATGTCTGCTTTTTCTACCAATAGGTGCCCTTTGCTAGGCATTGGAAAACATAATACAAACATAATACCACTTTGACCTTATGGGATATTGTGGGTAGGCCTGTGCCAAAATAATCGTAATTTATTAATTGTTCAAATCAGGCTGTCGCAATATTGGCGATAGCTTTGTGAGATCTGACATGCCCCCTGAGCCCACTCAGACACTCTTGACACCTATCCCAAATGGGAACTACAAATGTGGCTCATGCACACAGTGCAATAGCACTATAAAAACATAATTTTTCAGACACTCACATACAGGTAAAAAAAATCCCTGTTAGGGGTATCATCTCATGCAAGACCAAGGGAGTAATCTATCTCATCACCTGTTCATGTGGAAAAGCCTACGTAGGACAAACTAAAAGACAATTAAAACAACGCATAGCTGAACACCGCAGCTCAATCAGATGTAAGAACATTGACTATCCAGTAGCAGCTCACTTTGTTGAAGCTAACCATCCAATCTCCTCCCTCAAATACACAGGCATTGAGCATGTTGCTCTACCAAGGGGAGAAGGTAACATGGAGATCCTACTACTACAAAGGGAGACTTACTGGATATCCTATCCAAAAACATTGACCACTAGTGGTCTGAATATTGACTTTGATCTCAGGCCCTTCTTATGAACAGCTCTTTCTTTTATGAACAAGTCTTATAAATGAATATATTCTTTCTACAGTTTGTTAGCGTACACCTAATATGTCCCCCCTGTTGATAACCCTCATTATACATTAAGGTTGAACCAAAATATTACATGTAACAAATATGAAATGAAATACGAAACAATGAAATATCTGAAATTGAATTAAACAATATTGTATGTTGATGCTAATATGATGTACAATATTCAATTATGTTTCTATATGATAACAATAGCCAAATATATTTAATATGCCATGTACAATTTTTGTTTTTGTTTCACTAATTCATTCTAATTAACTTAATCATTATGACACACCCCTCACTATTGTCATTGGTTGCACTAATTGTCTACATAACCTGGTTCAAGTATTCATGACATTACCCTGAAGAAGGCACAGTGATGCCGAAACGTTGGTAAATACCCAAATAAATTACTGTGAGTTTAAATATGGAGTGTGAGACTTTCTTTATTTTGATAGTTTATCAAATCAGGCTGTAACACAACAAAATGTGGAAGAAGTACAGTACTTTCTGAAGGCACTGTACATACAGACACACACACGCTCCCTACTTTTGTTCCTTCACACGTTCCTTTTCTTCATCGGGAGGTGTTAGTCAAAGAGTGTTAGTGGCAGCGAGGCAGTATGAGCCTTGACAGCCTAGGCAGCATACTTCCCTGGGAGATGACCTGGTCAGGGTTTGTGTGAACCCACAAGGTACTGGGGCCGGGGCGCCAAGGCCACCATCAGAATACAACACCAAGCTAATTTCCACCAATCCACACACAGAACACTTGCTGCCTGTTTAAACATGCATTGCCTGTATGGATGTGGGGTCTTTCGTATGAAAGACACCAAGGCCTTCAGTGCTAGTCATAGGGCTGTGTGATTTCAATAACGTTGTGACTCAGAAGGTGCATTTAAGCAGATGAAATATGGAAGGCACTAAGTGCAGTCAGAGGGGAACGACACGAAGACAGTTTTTCTGGCGAGGCTCGAGGCCCCGATATCGTCACATTAGTCCATATTATGTTGCTTTATAGCGCATTTTAACATTATCTTAACTAATCAGGGGATTGTTCCTGGAGTTCCTCCTTGATGTTTTAGTAATGATGAGCTAAATCCCTTTGCCTGGCTGATGATGCAGCACCGTTAAAGATACATGCACAGGGACAGCTGGGGCTCATCCACTTTGATGCCTCTGCCTCCTAAAACAAGTCATTAATATCTCCCATTTTCTTTCCTAATTTCTGATGCTAGCTGATTAACACTCCACCCGTTAAAGACCCAGCTAACTGATCAAAAACACAGACTTGGCCAAACAGAATAGAGCTGTTTTGATATCAGACTTAATTGTCAGCGATCAAAAGCACTTCACTATGAATGTACTGCACCTAAAGTATGTCTGCCACTCAAGCGTAAATACATTGTCTGAAAAGAAGTGTCTGTTCCATAATGCATGGCCTTACTCCACTATATTCCAGTGTGGTTGAAAAACAATCCACTTCGATGCTGAAGATAATGAAAAGCTGTTGGTGCTTTAATAGAGATGTTTTTCACGGAGAAAAGATTAAGAAAATATTGTTTTAAGGTTCATAGCCAAAGAGCACTGGAGGGGATAAGGAACTCAATTTGATATTCATCAGCTGCTTCAAACAAACGACAAATGAACACAGCTCCCAGTTAGTTCCAAAAATGAAAGCCACACATTTTTAGTTCTTTTTTGGGGGTATTTTTCCCTTATCTATTTATTGAAAGAGATCATTATAACCACACTCTTCAAATTGAGTCTGTCTCCCATTTAAAACTAAACTATTTGCTGTCAGTTAGTGAGAGACTGCCAATGAAGAAAAACTCACACAGAAAGAAAAGGTAGAACAAAGGACGCCCTCTTATCTGCAAAAACAAAACACCCACTCAAACATGCAGGAAAATTGAATTGTGATTAAGATGTTGTGGGTTGAGAGGTAGTCTTTGAGTTATTTAGAGTGGGCCTCTCTGTCTTAGGTGTTTGTTGTTATAGCGATACATTACGATATAATGGCAGCTCTGAGGGAGAGAGAGACAGAGCTCTTGAAGAATCCTGGCAGAGTCTCTGTCAATGATTACCAATCAGGGCACACTCTGCATAAATTAGAGTGCTGTTAATTCTGAGAAGAGATGAGGGCATAGAGACGCAGCAAACTGGGAACATTCCCAGAACATTAGCTAAGATTCCCATTAAGTTATATACTAAGCAAAAATATAAACGCAAAATGCAACAATTTCAATGATTGTACTGAGTTATAGTTCATATCAGGAAAGTAGTCAATTGAAATAAATGAATTACAGTAAGCCCTAATCTATGGATTTCAGATGACTGGGCAGGGGCGCAGCCCAGGTGGGCCTAGGAAGGCATAGGCCCACCCACTTGGGAGCCAGGCCCACTCACTGGGGAGCCATGTCCAGCCAATCAGAATTAGTTTTTCCCACAAAAGGGATTTATTACAGACAGAAATACTCCTCAGTTTCATCAGCTGTATGGCTGGTCTCAGACAATCCCGCAGGTGAAGAAGCCGGATGTGGAGATCCTGGGCTGGCGTGGTTACACATTGTTGTTTGGTCGGTTGGACGTACTGTCAAATTCTCTAAAACGACGTTGGAGGTGGCTTATGGTAGAGAATTGAACAGTCAATTCTTTGGCCGCAGCTCTGGTAGACATTCCTGCATTCAGAATGCCAATTGCACGCTCCCTCAAAACTTCAGACATCTGTGACATTGTGTTGTGTGACAAAACTGCACATTTTAGAGTGGATTTTTATTGTCCCCAGCACAAGGTGCACCTGTGTTATGATCATGCTGTTTAATCACCTTCTTGATATGCCACACCTGTCAGGTGGATGGATTATCTTGGTAAAGGAGAAATGCTCACTAACAGGGATGTAAACACAGAAATAAGCTTTTTGTGCATATATAACATTTCTGGGATCTTCTATTTCAGCTCATGAAACATGGGACCAACACTATACTGTACATGTTGCGTTTGTATTTCTTTTCAGTATAGTTAGGGTTTAATCTATTCTTTTTTTTAAAAATTTTATGAATTATCCTTGAAATGTTCTCATAACTTTCACAAAAATGTTGGGCACAACACCTGTAAGAACCCCCACAGAACATTCTCCAAAAGTTCTCATTAGGTTTCCAGGTAATATAATAACACAATTTAACAGTAATATTTTCCCAGCAAACCAAAATCGGTTCTATGAAAGTTTCCAGAACATTCGTTAGGTTGCTGCAAATGTTCTCATAACACAAAAACTGTCGGATCGTGCTGATGATAATACAATGTTTGTATAAAACATTCACCTGATGTTGCAATAATGTTCCTAGAACACATTGTGTCTGTTCTTTAAAGGTCCCCATAATGTTTCATTAGGTTGTGAGAACAGTCAGGTGGGAACATTGTGGGGACATCACAAAAGATGATTTTCCCAAAACACAAAAACTGTCCAGCTGTGTGGATGATTCTACAATGTTTCTTTTAGGATGCAAAAAACACATTCATCTGATGTTGCAAGAATGTTCCTAGAACACATTTAATCTGTTTTTAAAGGTTCTCTGAATGTTTCATTAGGTTGTGGGAACAGTCTGGTGAGAACATTGTGGGGACATCAAAAATGTATGTTCCCAAACCACAAAAACAGTCCAGTTGTGCTGACATCTGTATCAGGTTGCACAAAACATTCCTTTGATGTTGCAATAATTTTGACAGAACAGCCTTTCTGAGTTCTTTAAAAGTTCACAGAACATTTAATTAGGTTGTGGGCACAGTGTGGATACATTACAAGAGATAGGTCCCCAAAACACGATATGCTCAGTTGTGATGACATTCATACCATGTTTAAGTTAGGTTGCACCGGATGTTCCTATAACGCTGTAAGAATGTTGACAGAACACCCCGGTCTACGTTCATTAAAAGTTGGTAGAACATTTAATTAAGTTATGGGACTTGTCTGGGATGTTGCAAGAATATTCTTGGGATATTCACATAGGTTGCACAGAACATTCCCACAATGTTGTTCAATGTTCCACAATTTTGAAATAAGTCCATAAGTCCATAAATAAGTTCACAATATTCCATTGGTGTTCATGCAATATACATTTTAACTTGTCTTGGAGGTCCTTGGAACATTTTAAGAACATTTGGAACATGTTATATTAAATCTTACCTGATATTGCCACACAATTCTCAGCATGCAAACTGGTAGCTCCTTAAAGCATAAAACAGCAGATTGGAATACATCCCTACTATGTTTCTCTCCAGGTTTAATGGCAATTCACATTTTAGGGCTGTATTGTAGGCCCACTTGAAGGTTATATAGACACATAGCATTTTAATTTAATTTATAGGACATTTGAACAGCATTTTACCATACAAACACAACCATATTTTATTAACTTCATCTGTTGACAATCTGCACATTATTTCATTCATAGGACATTTGAACAGTACGGAAGTCCTGAAGCCAAAGCAAAAGAAAAATGTAAAGTGTCAGTGTGCAGCGGGTAGGACGGAGTCAGGCGCAGGACACAGAACTGAGTAAAAAGGCACTTTACTCGAATAAATCACAAACTAATTCCATACAGGGAAAATATTCCAGCTCGACACAAAAGAGCGACCACTTAACAAAGAACAAACACGCACAAAACCATGTGGGAACCAGAGGGTTAAATAGGGAATCAATTATAACGTAATGGAAACCAGGTGTGTACAATCAAGACAAAACAAATGGACAAAGAAACGTAGATAGGCGGAGGCTAGAAAGCCGGTGATGTCGACCGCCGAACGTCGCCCGAACAAGAAGAGGCACCAACTTCGGCGGAAGTTGTGACAAAAAAACAAAAACGTAGACCCTTGGAATGATCCAGTTTGAACGACTTCGTACCTCATTTGAACGACTTAATTGTTCTTTTGTCTTAGTAGGCCTCATTTGTTATGCAGCTTGTCAGACCGTGTAATGCTTGCTGCAGCCATTAAGTCACTGATTCCATCCATTGACATGATTATTCATTGACAGTTCTTTGATAGCCTAAAGCAGGGCTAATTTTTAATGCCAGAGCATCTAAATGGGTGAGTGTGGAGCGAGTAGCAGAGTGTAATTCAAGCAGATCTTTTTTTTAAATGGTGTCGGCCTTCTTTCCCGCTTAAATTTCGCTCCGGTACTGCCCAGCCACAAGCTCTGGACATGCTCTGCCTAGCGTTATTTGTTTCCTTTGTCACTTTTATTTTAATTAGGCCTATTCGGTTGTAATTATTTAGCCTTCCCCAACCACAGCATCCTATATCTAGTTTATATTCTACTTTCTAACATGAAGTACTTCAAATGTATTAACTGATATTCTAGGTAGGCAATACATAGGCTACTGTAAAATGTATTTGAGTTTTTCTTGGAATAGAAACTCCATAATTAATCTAAAATAGCAGAAATACATTGTAAATAATATAGGCCAGTATCCGCTTCTTTTCATAAACAAACGGGAATGAATAATCTCAAACTGCAGCGGCAAAATGATTTGTGTACAGAAGCATGAAAAGAAGCTGAAACTGGCCTTTATTATTTATTTATGAAATTGTAGCTTAATTAAATTGATTTATATTATGGTGTTTCTATTCCCCCCCCAAAAGCAAAAATACATTTTACATTATCCTATGTATTGCCATTTTGTTTGTTATTAAGGCACATGAAAGTTCACATGTTCGAGAAGGCATTTTATGCCAAAAAACACATTTTTATTAAAAAAAAGGTTTACCTTCAAATGGCTCTCGTGTGAAGTAGTGACCGGCGACATACATTTAGTTTACTGAAACAGGTCACATGTTGTTGTGTTACAGCCTGAATTCAAAATTGATTAAATTGGAGGGTTTTCTCACCCATATACACACAATACTCCATAATGACAAAGAGAAAACGTATTTTTGGAAAATGTTACTAATTTGTAAAAAGGAAATACTGAAATATCTCATTTACATTAGCATACACACCCCTGAGTCAGTACTTTGTAGAAGCACTTTTGGCAGCTATTACAGATATGAGGTTTTCTGGGTAAGCCTCTAAGCGCTATCCACACCTGGATTGTGCTACATTTGCCCATTATTCTTGCCAAATTATTCAAGCTCTGTCAAATTGGTTGTTGATCATTGTTAGATGTCAATTTTCAGGTCTTACCATATATTTCCAAGTAGATTTAAGTCAAGGCCACTCAGGAACATTCACTGTCTTCTTGGTAAACAGCTTCAGTGTAGATTTGGCCTTGTGTTTTGTAATTGGCCTGTGTGTAGCTGGTGTGGAGGAGTCAGGCGCAGGACAGCAGATATGAGTAAGGAACGTAATTTTACTCAAGGAATCAATAAATACAACACAATAAACTAGCCCACAATAACGGACCAGATACATACAAACAATCACTCACAAAAACCATGGCGGAACAGAGGGTTAAATAATGAACAAGTAATTGGGGGATTGAAACCAGGTGTGTAAAACAAAGACAAAACAAATGGAAAATGAAAAGTGGATCGGCGATGGCTAGAAGGCCGGTGACGTCGACCGCCGAACGCCGTCCGAACAAGGAGAGGGACCGACTTCGGCGGAAGTCGTGACAGTTTTATGCTACTGTCCTGCTGGAAAGGTTAATTCATCTCCCAGTGTCTGGTGGAAAGCACCAGGTTTTCCTCTAGGGTTTTGCCTATGCTTAGATCCATTCAGCTTATTTTTTATCCTGAAAAACTACCCAATCCTTAATTATTACAAGCATACCCATAACATGATGCAGCCACCGCATTACTTGAAAATATGGAGACTGGTATTGAGTAAGGTGTTATTAAATTCTATTTGCCCCAAATATACCACTTTGTATTTAGGACAAAAGGTTAATTACTTTGCCACATTTTTTGCAGTATTACTTTAGTGCCTTGTTGTAAACAGGATGTATGTTTTGGAATATTTGTAATCTACATAGGCTTCCTTCTTTTCACTCTGTCAAATAGAATTTTGGATTAACTACAATGTTGTTCATCCATCCTCAGTTTTCTCATGTCACAGCCATTATACTCTGTAACTGTTGTAACGTCACCATTGGCCTCATGGTGAAATCCCTGAGAAGTTGACTTAGGAAGGAAGCCTCTAGTGATGTTGTGTATT
This sequence comes from Salmo salar, assembly GCF_965601325.2. Lineage (NCBI taxonomy): Eukaryota > Metazoa > Chordata > Actinopteri > Salmoniformes > Salmonidae > Salmo > Salmo salar. The sequence goes on along the minus strand of NC_138312.1, from coordinate 20,279,694 downwards.
GATACACCATCCAAAGGCAGAGTTCATCTGTCCAGTGTCTGTGTTCTTTTGCCCATCCTAATCTTTTATTTTTATTGGCCAGTCTGAGATATGGCTTTTTCTTTGCAACTCTGCCTAGAAGGCCTGCATCCCGGAGTCGCCTCTGCACTGTTGACGTTGAGTACTATTTAATGAAGCTGCAAAAACTGTCTAGTTTCTCAAACTAGACACTCTATTGTACTTGTCCTCTTGCTCAGTTTTGCACCGGGGCCTCCCACTCCTCTTTCTATTCAGGTTAGAGCCAGTTTGCGCTGTTCTGTTAAGGGAGTAGTACACAGCGTTGTACGAGATCTTCAGTTTCTTGGCATTTTCTCGCATGGAATAGCCTTCATTTCTCAGAACAAGAATAGACTGACGAGTTTCAGAAGAAAGGCTTTTTTTCTGGCCATTTGGAGCCTGTAGTCAAACCCACAAATGATGATGCTCCAGATCCTAAACTAGTATAAAGAAGGCCAGTTTTATTACTTCTTTAATCAGAACAACAGTTTTCAGCTGTGCTAACATAATTGCAAAAGGGTTTTCTAATGATAAATTAGGCTTTTAAAATGATAAACTTGGATTAGCTAACACAACGTGCCATAGGAACACAGGAGTGATGGTTGCTGATGATGGGTCTCTGTAAGCCTTTGTAGATATTCCATTAAAAATATGCAATAGTCATTTACAAAATTAACAATGTCTACACTGTATTTCTGATCAATTTGATGTTGTTTTAATGGGAAAAAATGCTTTTCTTTCAAGAACAAGGACATTTCTAAGGGACCCCAAACTTTTGAACAGTAGTGTATGTCACTAGCACAGGATACAGAAGGTGTAAATGGTACTATGAAATGGTTACTTGCATAGTGGAGTCTTTTATTTAGACATGTAGCTAGCTAGCTAGCTAGCTAAACAATGAGCCATAATCCCAACTCATAATGTTACTACCCTGCGTGAATCTGCAGGTAGCTAATCAACTAGGGTCAATGTTAGCTAGCTAGCTAACATAAGGCTATACCTAATAATGCAAATGGCTCTAAGATACGAATAATATTACTACACAGATCATACATGTAACGTTAGCTAGCAAGCCAGCCAGCAATCATTAGCTAGCTATCTAACAGTACGCTTTAACTTGCATGAAAATGACTTTCTGACAAAACTAGAAACATGTAATATCTTCAAATGTGGCTAGCTAGACTCTTTTACTCATATACAAGAATGAATGCTTCTCCCTCTCTGTCACAGATGCCATAGTTGCCCTTAGTTTGAAGATGTAATCCGGAGACAGGTGTTTTATAAAACAGCCTGTGTGTTCTCTTTTTAACTCACTCCACATATTTACAATCAAACGGCAGATTTTTCTCCATCTCCTTTGCTGTCATACTCTGCTTTCACCGGGCATTCCACTGATTTCAAAACTTGGTCCTGCAGAAAGTGGAGAGCAAAACCTTTGAAGTTCTTTGTGAAATCTTTCAAAAAAGACACGTTAGAAAGGATTACCTACACATTCTGAGCAGGTCATGTTATAGACAGAAGCGTGCTACATGGCAGACCAATCCAAAGTCATCTCTCAGCATGTCCAGCCCATCCATTATTTCAGCCAATCATGGCTACCGGGAAGGTTCCAGTCTTTTTCCATGGCTAAACCAACTAAGATCATAATTTAACCATTTTATTTGTATTTACATATGGCAATCAAGTTTGTAATTAAGGAACATGAAAGTTCACATGTTCCAGAAGGCATTTCTGCCAAAAAACACATTTTTATTAAAAAAATTCTCCTGTGAAGTAGTGACGCGCGACATACGCCTACTTTCCTAAAATAAGTCACAATTTTGGTTTTCTGGGGAGGCATTCTGTTATCTCTGCACTGACATAGACAAAAACAGTGCTATTGTCGCCATGTCTGAAATTGACAGATTTAGTGAGAGGGGAGTTGGTAGCCCGCACACCCCTGTCCCCCAAAGTGTCAAAACACAAAGCTCCTTCTCTTTCCAGTGAGTTTTCTCTTCATCTGATGTTGCCATAGGAGATTCATACTGGAATGTGCATATGCGTGGGTGTATACAATACACACCATGCAGCACACATCCAATCCTACCTTACTACTGATTTCAAACTTGGGTTTCTTTGCTTTTTAATCATGAGCGGTTAATTCATTACTGTGAATAATGACTCTGATCTGTAAGCTTCCATTTCTCATCTCTTCTCTCTCTTCATATCCCAGCGCTCCTTCGTTAGTGGGGTTTTAATTGGCCGTTGGGCTAAGCTGAAGACAAGGAAGAATTGATTTCCTTAAACATAATCACCTCAACCAGTTGCCTAATGACTGCTGTCACTGTGGGCTCCGAGGAGAAAAATGACCAGTCGATGCTCTCATTGATGCCCTTCACCTCATCCCACCGAAGGGTAGAAAGCAGAACCACCTACCCCATCTTACCTGTTTGGATGAACCCTTCTAGCTGGGTGACAGCCTGTGAACGGTCCATCCGTCAAACACACATGCACGCGCAATTGCACACATAGATGTACAGTGCACCTTGTTTACATTCACATACACAAAGACAAATACACAGACACACACACAAATGTGCACATACAGGCCAGGAACAGATGCACACACACAGGCATGCAACACACAGGCATGTATTATGACCTGCTCAGAATGTGTATTAGACAAGTATTAGCCCCATGCTGACATGGTCCAAGTGAGCTTAGGTGTACTGTATGTGGACAGCATAATGTACTGTCCAAGTGGCCATTTGTCCTCTGCATATCACTCCCCTCTGGCCCAATGGTGTCCGATCAGGTCTATTGTACTGCTCACATTCTCTGTCTGCACAGATGGTACTGAGTTAACTGCTCTAATGTCCACCTGGCTGATGGCTGGACATAGAGCTGCTTATCTCACCCCAGGGCCTGGAGCTAAATAACACACACATGCGTGCGCATACAAGTACACATACACACACGCGTGCACACACAGGCACGCACACACACTCACACACACGCATGCATGCAGATCCACATACACACAGGCACGCCCAAATGCAAGAACACACACGCATGTTTTGATCAAATATCCCATATGGAGGTGAGATAGAAGAGATGAGTTTGGAAGAAGAGATGATACCATATTCTTTGAATGTCCTTTGAAATGCAGTTCATACAGATGTCCAATCTTAATTTGACCAGTTTCTCACATCAGAAAAATAATCCTACAGCAACAGGACATGTGAATTATATGGATTATAAATAATGGAAATATTTGCAGGAGTTGATACATTTTTCATTAGGGCAAATCAAGTCTGACATATTTAAGTGGAAATTACAAACTTTAGAAGCCTTTTTAAACCTTGAAAATGCTCAGTGATCAAATGAAGAGAGGACACCAGTACATGTTCATCACACCGGTTTGCATTTCTTATTGACAGAATAATTGATTCCTCATAGCAATGCATTTTCAGCATTTAGGAGTCTGATGGAATCATTGTGGTTTTTGACCAACATCGACAAAAGGCCAGGGGGTATGATAAATATTCCCTAAGTAGTCGGAACTTGAAGGTGGGCATTTTGTGAGGGCTGCCTCTACAACAGGCTTGAAAGCATGTCTCCAGGCAGGAAACTACCAGTAAAATATTGAATAAATCCAACATATTGTGAGTTTTAGGGTTTAAATATAGTGCACTCAAGGGATTCTTTCCTCACTTTTATGGTTCGTGTTATGCCTCATGGCCCGATATACTGTATCAAAAACGAAGCTTGTGGAGAGTGACATTAATTCTGCAGGACAGCGGTGGCCAACATAACTGCAAATGTACTCCTTTTAATCCCAGTCTCCACTGCCTGTGGTCTGGGCATGGCAGACCTTGATGAAAATGTGAACAGAAAAGTGTTACCAAGCTCAGCTCAGATATTTTTTTCAAGATCCAGCCACTTCAAACATTTACACAGCCATCCTCCAATAAGACAATATAACGATTTTACCACCATGTTTAAAATGCAATACCACCATGAAGAAAATCACACTGCTACAAAAAGAGGAAGTGTTCTTTGGTTCCATTTTACCTATTCTCCCTCTGATCATCCCTCTCTCCTCTCCTCTGTGAGCTCCAGTTTAATTGTTGGACGATGGTGTCTGTGGTGACGGCTGTCAGAGGAAGATGAAGAGTTTTTCCCGGGGCGTGAGGAGAGGGCCACACGGTGATGGAGGGCCCCTCTCCTGCAGCTCCGCTGGCTGCATTAGCACGCCACTTTATAACTATGTGAAAGGGGCACTTCCAGTGGCTCCCTCATTACTCACCGGCCCAGTCGGGGCTCTGGCAGGCCCCTGCCCTCTCTCTCTCTATCCATTCTTTCTCTCCATTCTCCTCTCTCCATTTTTTGGAGAGGAGGGACGTCCCTAGGTTCCATCAGCCCCTCGCTCCCCAGGGTGATCCTTATTGTTACTTTGACCCATCAGTGGCACATTTCTCCTCCACATTATTTTGACACCCTCTTTTGTCAGAACGAGGTCCATTGTGCTGCTGTTGTTGTAAATGATGTCACCTCTGTAGGAGAGCCATTGTTAGTGGAGGCTGGTTTAACCCAGTCAGCCTGGTTAAGGCCTGGTGTGTGTTGTAATAATGAGATTTAATTGCTCCGTTTCTCCAGGCCTTCACTCCTGAACCTACTGGAACAGATGATTATCATATGCAGGCTCTCAGGGATGTAAGGAGAGCCACGTTAATGCAAGAGCCGAGCATGATTTCCTCATCAGGGAGTGATTTGTAATGGATTGAGGAACACCCTGAGAGTCAAATTAGAATCATCTAAATGCCTCTAGGGGCAATTTGCAGCGCATGCTGTGGTGAAGAGGATAACATAGTAATTTCATGTTTATGTGCCTTACATTTATTTTCAGCAGTATTTTTAAAATGTGTAGTATGTGTTTATATGAACTCATGATTTAATTAAGTTCAGGTTGTTAAAAACAACAGAAAGGTATTTACCCTCAGATAAATGTAGTCATTTAAAAAGATGAAGTGAGTAACCATAGAAGCTAATTAAAAGAAGCATTATGGGCCTATTTAGTACAATGTATTTTTCTAGCACACTGTCGATCATTTGGTCTATATAGAATTCACATCAGGGATTTATTCCCTTTCTAACACTATTTTGTACATATACCAAACATCATCAAACATCAACCCTACTCTTGACGTTGTAGTATATGTTCCACAGTAATTAACCAACCAAACTCCTCAGCTCCATGTGTCAGCTAACCATGTGTCTCTGTCCCTCTGTCTGTGTGTCCTCAGAAGGAGGTACGTGTGAGGTGATCGCAGCCCACCGGTGCTGTAATAAGAACCGTATCGAGGAGCGCTCCCAGACTGTCAAGTGCTCCTGTCTACCGGGAAAGGTGGCCGGGACAACACGCAACAAACCCTCTTGTGTGGATGGTAAGGATATGTTCAAAGCATCTTTTTCATTTTTAATATCACATATGGCTTAATATTCTAAAAAGATGTAGTTATCTGAATGTAGTGTTGAGGTACTTTTTTACACTCATTTATAGCTGATTGTAATTACAATATTGCTGGCTTTTACACACTTTTGAATGAGACTGCCACACGCTGAGGTGTTTCAGCAGCTTTCTACCTAATGTGGCTCGTTCTTGCATGAGTAGGGTTGCAAAGCTACCGGTATTTTACCCACGTTACTGGAATCTTCAGTAATTTTAGTAATTAACTGAAAATCTATGGCAATCTGTAGAAATGTAGGTAATTTATACTTGAATAACTTTCAAAAAATGTAGTCATATATAGTATTCATTTTTATATCTCGTCCATATTGTCCATGTAGATACACCATATTGTTCAAGATAAAATAGTCTTAATAATGAAAGGACAAAAGCACCATTTTCAATTACCTTTCCAACTTGTCCAACTATTGACTTTTTTCACAACTGTCACCAGTTTGACACCACAACATTTACAACAAGTACATATTGACATAGTAAAATAAATCTGTGTAAAAAAAAATATGAAGGATATTCCATGCTGAAATCCTCATATTAAACGACCAAGGGTGTTGATGTTTTATATTTACGATAATGTTTTACAGCTTTGTCATTTCATTTTTTTTTAAAATGTTATTGAATTATTTCATATAGTTTACATGTGATAAGGCCACACAAAGGGGCAGAGATAATTACAGACACCTGTGATAATCTGAAGTATCCCAAAAGGGCCACTCGATACTAGTCTATGATCCTTGAAAGATGCCAACATTCTGGTAGTTTACTGGTAAACTTCAAAAGTTTCAAATAATATACTCTAATGAAGTCCTAATGAAGTCAATTAAGATAATATCAAAGCACTCTAAAATGGAGACTAAATCGAATCTGGGTGAGTGCTGCAAAGGATTGTGGGAGACAAGCAATACCTCAGATGCACAGCTGAGCACATGAGAATTACCCATGTTGCATATTGCATGGCCCAATGCAGCTTAGGTTCATAAATGAAAAAATAAAAAGCACAAGTCTAGGAACCCCTGGGCTGACACACCTGAAATGCCTGAGGAAAATAATCAACGGAGTGACGCAGTTACAGGGAAACAGGGCAAAGGACCACAGGCAGTCACAAGCCCAGTGAGATAGAACAGAACATAACAGAGAAGTTAGGTCCTTCAGAACTAATTTATCCTGATGCAGTTTATTGTTTCACCTCAAACTCCTCAAAGACCAAAGTAATCTAGACTGTCCTCACAAAGGAACGACACAGTCTTCATCATGAATGACGGTACTATGAGGAGGCGTATGTCTGCCCTCTTCAATCCATTTCATAGGCTTGTTTAGCTACATCTGACACATGAGACAGACAAAGCTAAGCAAATTCATCCTTGGAACCAACTGCGTAAACTTTTTGAAAGTTCTGAACTGAGCTCCAAAGGTTAAGGACTCCGAACTTGGTTGACTTACCAAATTTAAGAAAGCCGGTGTGTTCCACAGCTAAGGCGATGTGACGCAACAACCAATGGTTGCGTGCCACGTCATCACAAATTGCTATGACATACAGTTGAAGTCGGGAGTCTACATACACCTTAGCCAAATAAATTTAAACTCCGTTATTCACAATTCCTGACATTTTATCCTAGTAAAAATTCCCTGTCTTAGGTCAGTTAGGATCACCGCTTTATTTTAAGAATGTGAAATGTCAAAATAATAGTAGAGAGAATGATTTATTTCAGCTTTTATTTCTTTCATCACATTCCCAATGGGTCAGAAGTTTACATACACTCAATTAGTATTTGGTAGCATTGCCTTTAAATTGTTTAACTTGGGTCAAATGTTTTGGGTAGCCTTCCACAAGCTTCCCACAATAAGTTGGGTAAATTTTGTCCCATTCAAATTTGGAAGTATGCTTGGGGTCATTGTCGATTTGGAAGAACCGTTTGCGGCCAGTCTTTAACTTCCTGACTGATGTCTTGAGATGTTGCTTCAATATATCCACATAATTTTCCTCCCTCATCATGCCATCTATTTTGTGAAGTGCACCAGTCCCTCCTGCAGCAATGCATCCCCACAACATGATGCTGCCACCTCCCGTGCTTCACAGTTGGGATGGTGTTCTTCGGCTTGCAGGCCTCCTGGTCAATATGGCCAAACAGTTCTATTTGTGTTTCATCAGACTAGAGGACATTTCTCCAGAAAGTACGATCTTTGTCCCCATGTGCAGTTGCAAACCGTAGTCTGGCTTTTTTATGGCGGTTTTGGAGCAGTGGGTTCTTCCTTGCTGGGCGGCCTTTCAGGTTATGTCGTTATGGACTCGTTTTACTGTGGATATAGATACTTTTGTACCTGTTTCCTCCAGCATCTTCACAAGGTCCTTTGCTGTTGTTCTGGGATTGATTTGCACTTTTTGCACCAAAGTGCGTTTATCTCTAGGAGACAGAACGCGTCTTCTTCCTGAGCGGTATGAAGGCTGCGTGGTCCCATGGTGTTTATACTTGCGTACTATTGTTAATACAGATGACGTGGTACCTTCAGGCATTTGGAAATTGCTCCCAAGGATGAACCAGACTTGTGGAGATCTACAATATTTTTTCTGAGGTCTTGGCTGATTTCTTTTGATTTTCCCATAATGTCAAGCAAAGAGGCACTGAGTTTGAAGGTAAGCCTTGAAATACATCCACAGGTACACCTCCAATTGACTCACATTATGTCAATTAGCCCTTTTAGAAGTTTCTAAAGCCATGACGTCATTTTCTGGAATTTTCCAAGCTGTTTAAAGGCACAGTCGACTTAGTGTTTGTAAACGTCTGACCCACTGGAATTGTGATAAGGTGAATTATAAGTGAAATAATCTGTCTGTAAACAATTGTTGGAAAAATTACTTGTGTCATGCACAAAGTAGATGTCCTAACCGACTTGCCAAAACTATAGTTTGTTAACAAGAAATTTGTGGAGTGGTTTAAAAAACGAGTTTTAATGACTCCAACCTAAGTGTATGTAAACTTCCGACTTCAACTGTATATTGCTTTAGCTGATACTTCAAATACCTATCCAGCCGTTGTAAGCTCTGTCAAGCATCCACAATGTCTGAGCATAGGAACGCGCCCAACATGTTATTTAGTGCATTTCACAAAGGGAAAACCCACCTGAATGAAAGGATATAGTGCAGTATGTTAGATGGATTGATATCCTTACATTGCCTTGGTGTGATAGCGTTTGATATGATCAAGATATGAGGAGAGTTGAGAGGATGGGGAGTGAGGTGGTGGGGAGGGGAGAATGAATGGAGACGGTAGGAGAAGGGGATAGGGGGGATGCAGAGGGGGGAAGAGAGGGCTGGGAGACACTTCATGCCTCGGTGCTCCTGGCTCCTGCAGTGAGGAAAGAATCCCTGTACCTGTTACTGTATTAATTAACAGCCTGTTATATAGAGAGAGGGGATGGAAATGGAACTGACAAGTCACTGAGCAGCGATGTTCCAGCAGTGAGCACCACGGCACCCCAGAAGGAGGGAGGAAGTGTGCCAGTGGTGCCTATCCCTCTTTCATAGAACCAGGTGAAATGACAGAGAAAAACAGATGCCATTTTGTACTCAGATGATCATAACTTTGCATTTACATTTTTGTCACTTAGCAGACGCTCTTATTCAGAGCGACTTACAGGAGCAATTAGGGTTAAGTGCCTTGCTCAAGGGCACACCAACAGATTTTTGTACCTAGTCGGCTCAGGGAATAGAACCAGTTGGTACAATACACAGGTAACAAAAGAGTCCGCAATCAAGGAAAATCATTGAAAGTGTCAAGACTTTAGTGTGTGAACTCATTCTGAAAGTTGTTTGTGTGGAGCCTGCGGGTCCCTGTTCAACTCTGTGAGGGATTATAGACCTGTGTAGTCAATGTCCCGTGACTGTCCCCTCAGTGGTGGGGTGGGGCATGGTGGGGTGCACTGGCCCAGATGGAACTCATCTCCAGGTCTCCTATTATTAATGCAGCATCTACGATGAGTAACGATGCTGCTACCCAGCCGGGCTCATCTTACCCTCCAGTGGATACCTGCTGTGTTTGTCCCATCGACACAGACACAGACACACACACACACAGCACCCTATCTTCCCTACACATGCACCAAGTCCTGTACTGAGTGGCAAGACGTAGAGATCGATTACTCTCCTTTGAGACAGGTGTATTAACTGTCATTAGCATCCTACAGGCAAACCCCTAAACAGAACAGAGAAAAAAGACTGCATTAAGATAAAACAGTTCCAGTTCCATTCTTTTATATGTAATATTTACTCCTTTGTGGATATGCGAGATGTGTATTTTTGAGTGATTCTTCCTCTGGGATTGGTAAATGATTGGGGTATTTATTAATGCATGGGAATGTGGTGCTTGTGTTGGAGGCTGGTGCCTCACATACTCAGTGGGGGAGTGCTGTAAGCTTATCCCTGCATGGGAATTGATTATTAGCTTTGACAAGTAGAACTACGTCCCAGTTATGTCAGGGCCAACAAGGCTTTTAGTGAGGAACATCCCTTTTAACAAGTCAAACACTCAGGCTTATTTCTCACAGCCCATGCTAGGCCAATGCAATATGCTCAAATTAGGCGCCTGTCACGGCACCACTGCTTTTATCCTGCTATGAGAAATGCAAGCGCACAAACACTGTACACACACACACACACACACACACACACACACACACACACACACACACACACACACACACACACACACACACACACACACACACACACACACACACACACACACACACACACATACACATACACACACACACACACACACACACACACACACACACACGTCCAGAATGCTGTTTGCACCCTGCCACAGACAGCGCACATACTATTTATACTGTAGCAATGATGATATCTTGTCACAAGCAATACACAGACACTTTCTCTCATACATACACATACTGTACAGTACACACACAGACACACATTTATTTTCCCTCTTGGGCATATTAAGTGTGGTGCTAGCCACTGATGGAGAATAAACCCTTCTGTTTGGCTGTGGGCGGGTAATACTGAGCATGACAGGTTGTCATGGTACATTTGAGCAACGTCCAGGGGGAAACGACACATGGACGCTAGCTACTTCAAGGGTGGAAAGAGATGCCTGATTCCTCCATACACTCTGCTGATCAAAAGAACCATCTAAATAGCTACAGAATATCAAAAGCACTCGGAATAAACTACATAGTTTGAAAAGGCCCTTCAAAAGATAGTATTTTCCCTACGCAAGGCCATTCCCATCATTAGTGATATCAATGTTTCAAAGAGAATACTTACTTCATTATATCTGAAGATGTGACATGCTACATACACTGAGTATACAAAACAATAAGAACACCTGCTCTGTCCAAGACATAGGCTGACCAGGTGAATCCATGTGAAAGCTATGATCCTTTATTGATGTCACTTGTTAAATCCGCTCCAATCCATGTAGATGAAGGAGAGGAGACATGTTTAAGAAGGATACATACGCCTTGAGACGAATGAGACATGGATTGTGTATGTGTGCCATTCAGAGGTTGAATGGATCAAGACTAAATATTTAAGTGCCTTTGAACGGTTTGTGTCAAGAACTGCAACGCTGCTGGGTTTTTCACACTCAACAATTTCCAGTGTGTATTTCCAGAATATTCCACCACCCAAAGGACATCCAGCCAACTTGACACAACTGTGGGAAGCATTGGAGTCAACATGGGCCAGCATCCCAGTAGAACGCTTCGACACCTTGTAGAGTCCATGCTCAACGAATTGAGGCTGTTCTGAGGGCAAAAGGGGGTACAACTCAATACTACAAAGCTGTTCGTAATGTTTGGTATACTCAGTGCATTTCATAATATGATTCAGCAGGATCATCAAGAAAGGCAAGAATAAAATAATTTTCTTCTACAACATGTGTACTGTACACACTGCTCAGACTATACAGAGGAGATGCATTCTTTATACACACACACTTGTGCTGGCTGCATTAAAACAATGCTTCAGACCTGGCTTCAATCCAATGACATCTAAACAAAGTCACACAAAATGAACATCAAATTCACTTATTGGAAGACCTCTGTCTTTCCCAGCATGCTTTACTCAGTTATAGACCCACTTGTGATGAGTAAGCCTGCAAGGCCTCAACCTGGTGCCAATACAAGGTCAGCAGAACAGGGCTGTAGCTCCTGTAGAAAAACAATGCCTCCTCCCTCGCTGCACGCCCGCCGACACGAGCAAAGTAAAAATTGTACAAATACTAAAGGATGCCTGAGTCAGAGTTGTTTATTTTTCTTATTGAATAGAACCAGGAAGCTAACATCCTCCAACTTTGTTGCATTCCACAAAACTCTTCCGTAAAAGCGGGCATCATTGGACACTTGACAAATCAACTGACAAGAGAGGAAGTGCTCAGCAAGTCATTCAGCCAGCCAGGGCTATTCTTTGTGTTCTACGCTCTGCATAATTCCACATATACTACTTCACGTCTGGACACTTTAAAGTTCCATCCATTGTCAACATTCTTTTTGCAAGAGCAATTGTACAGGTTACAATTGACAAGTCATGGGAAATTCAAAAACTCTCACCAGAGGTGATACAGTTCTACAATGACCACTCGGGCACACTTCAAGAAAAAGAAAACACTATTACAAGCACATACACATACACATACAATACACACACACACACACACACACACACACACACACACACACACACACACACACACACACACACACACACACACACACACACACACACACACACACACACACACACACACACACACACACACACACTCACACACGCAAATATACACTTTTCACATTCCATAAATACAGGCTGTAGTCCCTGGGTAGTCGTTATGATTGTAAAATCTTGGACATGTAATAATTGAGAGGCCAAACAATAGTGTCTGTGTAGCTAATCAAGAGCCAGTCTGGTACTGTGCAGAGCAGCGATTAATACAAAATAATGACCTCAGATCTAGGGTCTCTGTCTCGGCCCCTCCATAATCACACACTGGCTTCATTATTCCAGCTCTGTTGACCTTCCCCAGTCTTATTACTGCCATTACAAAATGGCTAGTCTCCCTGGGACTTCAGCCAGGCTCATCTCTCTGTGTAAGGACGGATCAGGCCTCTTCATTAAAACATCAGCTCATTATGCCCAGTTTGGGGGTTTGTTACTGGTCTGGTGAGATAGGACTCCCATGACTGATTGATTTGGAAATAAATGAGTGATGGGTTAGAGACACAGACACCGAGTGTTGAGGTACTGTAGATTGATTGGAGAGTAGAAGAGTGCTGCTGACTATTAGAGGCTGGAGGGACATGGTGCCAGACAGAGGGGCACTGGAGGGCCAGAGGGGCGTTAGAGAGAGGCAGAGAGAGTTCCCCGTTATCCAGTGTAAACTATTGATCCATGCCCCCAACACCTGCAGAAAAGCCAAGACATAGGAAAAGGCCATTGATTCATTTCAAGTAAGTCCAGTCCATGTATAGTGTAGAGAATCATTGTACCATCTAAACTGATGTGAAATATATGTTCAATAACCAAAAATAATCTATTTTCAGTTGTTTGAAACTGCTGTACAAAACCTAAAGTAAAATACTCAAAAACAAAACTTAAGAACACGAAGTATAGAAATAGCGCAGATAGAACATATCTACCGCTTCTTAGATGTGCTTTCATTGGGAATGACAGATCTACAACTTTCTATGGGAATTTGGTCGGGTCACCCAAAAATGTACACATTGCAGCTTTAACTATTCATTGAAACTTCAGGCATGCCCTCAAAACTCAACTGGGACAACATTCAATTATGTTCGCTCATCTGTCAAGGTGTTCAAACATTGTGTTACATTGTGTTACATTGTGTTACCTGTCAGACATGTGTTGGGTTCAGTCTATCACACACTGTAACTACCCCTGTGTGGATGCTTGACTATGGGGACGTCATCTACAGGTCAGCATGCAAGGGAGCCCTTGAGAATCTAGACATGCTTTATCATTCTGCCGTCAGGTTTTCCCCTTACACGTCTCATCATATGCGTTCTACACTGAGTGTACAAAACATTAAGAACACCTTCCTAATATTGAGTTGCTCCCCCTTTTGCCCTCAGAACAGTCTCAATTCGTTGAAATGACTAACACAATTGGTCTCTACAAGGTCTTGAAAGCGCTCCACAGGGATGCTGGCCCATGTTGTTCTGTATTGACTTTGTGTTTGTCATAATGTCCCTGTGCTTCTGTGTTGTGATGTCTGTCTTGTCCTATGATTTCAATGTTTTTTTGTTACTGTATTTATTGCACCGCACTTCCCAGTCGTCACTGGCCATCATTGTAAATATGAATTTGTTCTTAACCTCAATGTAAAGGTGGATTATGCTTTAAGAGATCTGTCATGTAGAATAGAGGTCTTCACGGATCCACTTGTACCAAGGGGGTCCGAATCCAGAATTCTAAGTATTGTCACTCTCTGAGTCGGATCTTATATGATTGTCACAGGTCTCAGGTATGTGTAGTTTTAACTGACTTGTCCAGAAGGATCCACACAGATCCAAACGCGACTGCAGCAGTAGAAAGAGAGAAATTGTATAATTTATTCTGCTGCTCTTGCTTTTCACAAGAGTGACGCGTGGCACGTGTAGCTTGTTGTTGTTGTTGGCCAATCACACGTCATCAAAGCGGCAATAGGCTACAGTCACGGAGCCTCCATGTGTGGCAAAGGTTAGGAGATATATAATCAATGGAACATGGAATTAAAAGTTAAAGGAGAAGGATAGGAAGTGGTGTAAAGTACTTAAGTAAAAATACTTTAAAGTACTACTTCATTCGCTTTTGGGGGTATCTGTACTTTACTATTTATATTTTTGACAACTTTTACTTTTACTTCACTACATTCCTAAAGAAAATAATATGCTTTTTACTCCATACATTTTCCTTGGCAGCCAAAAGTCCTCATTACATTTTGAATGCTTAGCAGGACAGAAAATGGTCCAATTCACACACTTATCAAGAGAACATCCCTGGTAATACCAAATGCCACTGATCTGGCAGAATCACTAAACACAAATACTTTGTTTGTAAATTATTTCTGAGTGTTGGAGTGTGCCTCTGGCTATCCGTAAATAAAATAAAAAATACAATTGTGCTGTCTGATTTGCTTAATTTAAAAGGAATTTTAAATTATTCATACTTTTACTTTTACTTCGGATACTTAGGTATACTTTAGCAATACATTTACTTTTGATACTTTAGTTTACTTAAAACCAAATACTTTTAGACTTTTACTCAAGTAGTATTTTACTGGGATACTTTATTATTTTACTGGGTGGCTTTCACTTTTACTTGAGTCATTTTCTATTAAGGTATCTTTACATTTACTCAAGTATGACAATTGGGTACTTTTTCCACTACTGAGGATAGGCTACAACAACCAAGAGCCAAATGGTAGGCTGCTACTTAATATTCTGAATGGAGTTGTTGTTATTTGTAACTGTGTAGGACGAGAAAGCGCGTGCAGCCTGAATTAGCCTAGCTAGCTAGCTTAACTAGCGTCTCCTGGTTTGATGCAGTCAAGACAGGTACGATGTAATCATACTGAATGATAAATAACCTTGCTGTGACAGCTATCTACAATTGCGTCTTCTCCCTGCTCCCCGTGTCACTCACTCGCTCACTCAGAGTAGTGTCAGTTAATTAAGTCAGTTCATTGACTGACACTACAAGTCAGTTCAAATTGCACATACCCGAGACCCATGACAATCATATCAGACCCTCAGACCAGTGACATAGAAAACGTTTTGGTCCCGTGAAGACCTCTAATGCAGAATTTGATCCATCATGATTATGCCAATAATATTTTATTTTATTTCACCTTTATTTAACCAGTTAGGCCAGTTGAGAACAAGTTCTCATTTACAACTGCGACCTGGCCAAGATAAAGCAAAGCAGTGCGACAAAAACAACAACACAGAGTTACACATGGGATAAACAAACGTACAGTCAATAACACAATAGAAAAAGTATATGTACAGTGTGTGCAAATGTAGTAAGATTAGGGAGGTAAGGCAATAAATAGGCCATAGAGGCGAAATAAGTATGACATACAGACAGACATTTTTGTGATGACCCGGCCTTGCACTGTAGGTCATTTACCCAGGGACCACTGTCCTGCTATAGTAATCCACATCCCCTCCATAGTTCTCGTCAGGAGAGGAGGGCAAACAGGAGGGGTCATGAAGTCGCTGTGGCTGTGACTTTAGTGTTGGTAGTGGGAAAGGGGGAGGTAGGGGTGGAGTGGACTGCTGGGTAGTGAGGAATGGATCCCAGCCCATAGACTGGCACTTTTCCAGCTGCCATGGTCACTAAGAGAGAGATGTCCTGGCCTGGATTCAATGGATCTGGAGCTCCATATTAACCCTGAGCCTCTCCTTTAGCCCCTCTGGCTCTCTGACTCCCTACACATCCTGGATCACACAGAAGGGCTGCCAAGTTAAGGCCTGCTATTTAAGTCGGGTTCAAATTGTTTCAGTTTAGCTTTTACGATGATGACCTTCTGAATGAGATGGAGAAGTCTGCCACTGTCTTATCAATAGACATCTTGTCTCTAAGGTACTGTAACGGTGGTAGAAATGACTTGGAGCTATTTATATATCTTGCACAGAAAGCCGTTATGCTGTTTATAATGAGGGCAGAGTTATTGTCTCTGAGACATGTTTGACAGGCACATACAATTGACTGGCCCTATAGAAATGACTAACACAGATGTAGACACTCAGCACACAATGTGAGGAGAAATCAATGTTTCGTGGAGTATAGTAAATACCATTCATCTTTCATGCAAATTACAGGTCATCTTTCAACCCCTCTGGTGAGGCAGCATTTTAATCTCAGCTCTCCCTCTCTCTCCTTCTCTTTTCTCCGTCTCTGTCTCTCTCTTTCCATTCCAAAAAAAAACAAATATTTGCAGGTATTACTTCACCATTTTCAATTCAGTGGATTCTGCATTCAAAGTGTTGAACATAAATCCTTCTCAAGGTTTCCAGGTTCTGCTGTCAATAACAAAAATCATGAGGTAAATAGAAAACAGGCTCATTGCAGCACAAAACGATCAGACGCATTGCCTGGAGCACCAGACTTTATACAGTTGATGGTGTTTGTCCAGCTCAGCCCTGGCTTAACTAGAATAGCATGGAATCCAACATCGCAGCATCTCAGAAAGACCTCATGGTGAGATAATGTTTCCTGCCATCACACATGGGATTGCTGTGTGATTAAGATGGGATGCATATTTAGTGAAGCTACACAGTGTGTGAGAAAAAGGGGGAGAGAGAGAGAGAGAGAGACAGAGAGAGAGAGAGAAAGAGATATGACAGATGAGTGTGTGGTAATTACTGTATGTGGTGAACAGCCACGGGGGAGCCTATGGTTAATGTGTGTTTGGTTGGTGTGCGGAGGAAGATAACGCTTTGCTCTGGGCTCTGCTAGCTCTGGTAGCTTCAGCACACGGTTAGGCCATCTTTAGGGGGAGGGGAAGCATCAGCCTGGGATTGCTGATACTTCACCGAGGAGTCTCTGTGGTTTCTATAAAGCCAATGCAGCGACTGTATGAGTCAGTTCTTCTCGGACTGTGAGGAGTGTGTATGTGTCCAGTGTTTGAAAAGTAGGCTACAGTTCAGCCTGTTCGTGCTCCGTATGTTTCTACAGTTTGTACCACAAGGCACAGGAGCTTTACTGTGCCCTACATTTCTGAAGAGGTGCTTACAAAGACTTGCTACCCTGTAACCTTGGTTACACCGACTACAGAAAAACTTTACCAGAAAGGTGAAACAGGATGTGAGTTGCTAAACCCCAATATGTCTATCTTGACTCAGACATTCAAACTTCCAATCCTATCCAGTTACAGGGGAATGGAAAAACTTTAGGAAGGTAAGCTAAGCAAAGAGATGCATTCAATCTAATGCTAAACATGTGCATTTAAAAGAAAATAATAATAAGTACAGTAGTACATTTCTGGGTGAAAAGAAGATCATGCAGGACAAACACCAGACTGGCTCATTGCCTTCAATGGGAATGAAGGTTCTATACAAGACATTTCTATCACTGGAAACAGAAGCATAACGGCACATGGGTGACACAAAGCACATACTTTCTAAGTTTGAATGTCACAGAAACCACTTTGTGAATTCCTGTGGTAGACATGCAATAGGTGCACACGCACAGGCAGATGTTCACACACAAACACGCCAACATCTCGATGAGAAGACGGGAAAGAACCTTATTTGTTTTGTCTAATAGCTAGAGGACGTATTTTGTAGATGTTAATGAGAGGCAATTAGTTTTGATTAAAAATAAGATTACTGCTTCTCCATGCAATGTTACTATATCAAAACAAAATAATGATTAATCACTGTTTGGGCAAGACATTATTGTCAACACCGAGATTCATTTCACAAACTGTACAAATTGCTCTGAGCGAGGAAGGATGAGAAAACATTCATTTAGAAACATGTGTGGGTCTTATCACCATAGTCTGTTCACTTGAGGACTTTTTCATCATACTGAAAAGCTGGAATTATCCTCAATGTGTTTGTGTCTGTTGCCCACGCCTGTGTACCAATTTTGTGTGTAATGACAGGTTGGACTCAGCCCTCTCTCTCTGTCTCTCTCTCCCCCCGGCAGCGTCCATTGTGATTGGGAAGTGGTGGTGTGAGATGGAGCCATGTCTGGAGGGAGAGGAGTGTAAGACTCTGCCTGATAACTCTGGATGGATGTGCTCCTCTGGGAACAAGATCAAGACCACAAGGGTGAGACTCTGCTATGGCCCTAGACAAACACACACATCACACTGAACACAGCACACACACAGCACATATACACATCAACACAGCACACATAGGCTACTCTCTCACAATGGCTATGGATGTGTCAGATAAGCTTTGTGAATCTGTTGGTTAAGTGAGTCGTGGTGAGAAGCCCTCACTAGAAAACAACAACAACAACAACCACAACAACCTATCAGGCGGTAAATAGAACCTGAGTGACCATAGCTAGACAAGACAGTTCTGATATAAATGCTTTGGTACATCCACTGGTATACTGTGGTAGGTGCTCATCTCCTTTCCCATTCCTATCATTTGGGTAATCGTCTCCTGAATCGTCTCCTGTTATTTCATATGAAGAAACCTACATTTTTAAAACTCAAGCAGAGTTCAGTGGGAATAAAGTGTGCACTTGACACGTATTGTGCATGTGTTTGTTCTGGTGAGGTGGGCTTTTTAAACTGTAAGCAGAATATCCAATGACCTGCGCCAGAAAAGTGTAAGCAAGGCAGTGAAAAACAACGTGTTTTTGCCTGAGGGGTAAACTCTTTTAGAAGATAAACTTAAGAGCAAGTGCCTTTCCACTGCCAGGCAGTCTGTAAAAAAAACAAGATGAAGAATCGGTCGTAAGAAATGAAAATAATAAAAGGAATAAAGTGAGCTCATCTAACACACTGTGACAGGTTGATCGGCAGATTTGTATTCATTCTATGGGTGCAGCCTCCCGCTTCTCTTAGTGATTCGTGACCAAGACTGAATAGAAATAGAGACTAATGTGATAATGGTGACAGGAACAGCCAGGGAAGGTTAGACCACACAGGGTTTCTCAAGGTTGTTCCGCTTGCTTATGCAATACACAGTCTATACTTGCATGCTATTCCAAGCCCTAAAAGTGAAAAGAAGTTGACCGGATGGTACGATTTTGCCAACCTGTCAAGGTAAGCAAACTTTAAGAACGCCTCTCAGAATGCATTCTTTGGACAACAACGTGAAATGCGTTTCATAAGTTGGATGTAACCTTGGACGAACCCTCTCGTTGCCAAGCATATTTCCTAAAACAGTGGTTCACAAACCTCTCCTTGGGGACCCCCTACCATCCTATGTGTTTGATCTATTCCAGAGCTAGCACACCTGATTCAAATTGTCAACTAATCATCAAATCCTTGGTCGCGTTCCTCTGCTCAGACATTGCGTGCATCAACCAATGGTTGCGTGACACGTCATCGACTGTGCCATCGGGCACCAGATTGCTAAAACATATGATGTGGTTAGCTGATACCTAAACTACCTATCCAGGCACCCGTTGAATACATGAATCAGGCAAGCTAATTCAAGGCCACAACAAAATGTTGAAATGTCTGGCCATCCCCGAGGAGAGGTTTGAGAACCACTGTCCTAAACGCTCATCATATGAATCAATTACTATGTGCAGTACTAGAAGTGATCTGAAGTCAGTGAACAGGAAGGGATCCTGTGCGTGTGCATTAGGGTCAGAGGTCAAAGGCTCTACGAAAGGATATACTCCTAAATATCCACATCAACATTTTCTCTTGACCCTCTCTTTGCAGAACACTGCGCCATACTCACCTTTTTAGCTCTGGAAGCAAAATGCAGAGGATGCTTCAACAGAAACTGAGCTGCATTCTTGCTTCTGTAAAGGTTAGTCTCTCTCCAGCTTTTCTTCATGTGCACTTCACTAAACAACTATAGGAGTGTGACTGACTGACTTATGTTCATTGGCTTCTCATTAACTCAAATACTCAGTGAAAAATATTCCACTGTGTGTGTTTACAGTATGTGCATAATTAGGCAAAATGACACAAATACTATGCGCTCTCCCTTCTACTCAAGATTACAGTATAACACACACAACACATGCAACACGAGCAATATAAATTACGTTCGTCAACAATTTAAGAACTATCTCATGTACAGTACCAGTCAAAAGTTTGGACACACCTTCTCATTCCAGGGTTTTTCTTTATTTGTACTATTTTCTACATTGTAGAATAATAGTGAAGACATCAAAACTATGAAATAACAAACATGGAATCATAGAATCATTGGCGACTCCGGGATGCTGACCTTCTAGGCAGAGTTGCAAAGAAAAGCCATATCTCAGACTGGCCAATAAAAATAAAATATTAAGATGGGCAAAAGAACACAGACACTGGACAGAGGAACTCTGCCTAGAAGGCCAGCATCCCGGAGTCACCTCTTTGCTGTTGACGTTGAGACTGGTGTTTAGAAGGGTAATATTTAATGAATCTGCCAGTTGAGGACTTGTGAGGCGTCTGTTTCTCAAACTAGACACTCTAATGTACTTGTCCTCTTGCTCAGTTGTGCACAGGGGCCTTCCACTCCTCTTTCTATTCTGGTTAGAACCAGTTTTCACTGTTCTGTGAAGGGAATAGTACACTGCGTTGTACGAGATCTTCAGTTTCTTGGCAATTTCTTGCATGGAATAGCCTTCATTTCTCAGAACAAGAATAGACTGATGAGTTTCAGAAGAAAGGTATTTGTTTCTGGCCATTTGGAGCCTGTAGTCAAACCCACAAATGCTGATGCTCCAGATCCTCAACTAGTCTAAAGAAGGCCAGTTTTAATCAGGACAACAGTTTTCAGCTGTGCTAACATAATTACAAAAGGGTTTTCTAATGATAAATTAGCATTTTAAAATGATAAACTTGGATTAGCTAACACAACGTGCCATTGGAACACAGGAGTGATGGTTGCTGATAATGGGCCTCTGTACCCGTATGTAGATATTCCATTAAAAGTCAGCTACAATAACCATTTACAAAATTAACAAAGTCTACACTATATTTCTGATCAATTTGATGTTATTTTAATGGACCAAAAATTTGCTTTTCTTTCAAAAACAAGGACAATTCTGAGTGACCCCAAACTTTTGAACAGTAGTATATATATATGCAGGCCTCAACCCCTCCCCTGAGAGCACTTGAGTCAGTATATCATGCGGCCCTCAGGTTCGTTACCAATCAAAAACGTCGAACACATCATTGTGATCTCTACAGCGTCATTGGCTGGTCGTCATTGACCTTGCGTAGGCTTAAACACTGGTATACACTGACTTATAAGGCCATACTGGGTAAAATGCCACTTTCTCTGTTCTTTTTTAATCAGGTCGGTAAATAAATATAAATTACGGTCCCATTCTCAATTGCTTTTAACAGTACCAAGAATTAGAACAGGTCATGGTAGAAATAGTTTTAGGTACTCAGCTCTGTGGTTTTGGAATTCTCTCCTGAACATTTGAAAATGTGATGATCTAGTCACGTTGGTGGAGTTTTAACACTTGATCGATGTAACTATCACGAGTGTAATTGTCTTTAGGACAGCTGTTTTCTAGTCGTGACATTCGTGTTTTTTTTACGTAATATGTAGTTGTTGTACTGCATGTGTGTCTATAGTTTTTTTAATGTTGTGTTTAGTGTATGTAAGTTGTTTTGTCTGAAACTTTGTTCCCCTGCTGCTATTGGAAAAAGCATTGCTATCTCAATGAGAAAAACCTGTATAAATAAAGGTTAAATTAAAAAAAGAAAATGTAAAAAAAACAGACACATCTCAACATCAACTGTTCAGAGGAGACAGACTTCTGCAACCACTACTAAAGGACACCAATAATAAGAAGAGACTTGCTTGGGCCAAGAAACATGAGCAATGGACATTAGACCCTTGGAAATCTGTCCTTTGGTCTGAGATCTTTGGTTCCAACTGCTGTGTCTTTGTGAGAAGGAGAGTAGTTGAACGGATGATCTCCGCATGTGTGGTTCCCACCGTGAAGCATGGAGGAGGAGGTGTGATGGTGTGGGTGTGCTTTGCTGGTGACTCTGTCTGTGATTTACTTAAACTTCAAGTCACACTTAACCAGCATGACTACCGCAGCATTCTGCAGCAATTCGTCATCCCATCTGGTTTGCGCTTAGCGGGACTATCATTTCTTTTTCAACAGGACAATGACCCAACACACCTCCAGGCTATGTAAAGGCTATTTGACCAAGAAGGAGAGTGATGGAGTGCTGTATCAGATGACCTGGCCTCCACAATCACTCAACCTCAACCCAGTTGAGAAGGTTTGGGATGAGTTGGACTGCAGAATGAAAAGCAGCCAACAAGTGCTCAGCATATGTGGGAACTCCTTCAAGATGTCTGGAACAGCATTCCAAATAAGCTGGTCGGGAGAATGCCAAGAGTGTGCAAAGCTGTTGTCAAGGAAAGGGTGGCTACTTTGAAGAATCTCAAATATAAAATAGATTTTGATTTAACACTTTTTTGGTTACTACAGGATTCTATATTTGTTATTTCATAGTTTTGATGTTTTCACTATTATTCTACAATGTAGAAAATAGTAAAACATTTAAGAAAAACCCTTGACTGAGTAGGTGTGTCCAAACTTTTGACTGGTACTGTACATCTGGAAATACAAAGACATGCATGCCGCCTGTCAACACACACATGTATACAAACAAACACAGCCCTGGTCATTTGCTGTTCTGGTCAGATCAGTGTGTAATAGTAGGATCAGTCCCTCTCTTTCATCCATTCTCTCCTTTGTTTCATGTCCTATTTTGCTACTTTGTACTGTGTGAATTAGATTACAGTGCATAGTCCCAGTCTGCCAATCCCATTATGATGTGCTAATCTCGGGTGTGTGTGTGTGTGTGTGTGTGTGTGTGTGTGTGTGTGTGTGTGTGTGTGTGTGTGTGTGTGTGTGTGTGTGTGTGTGTGTGTGTGTGTGTGTGTGTGTGTGTGTGTGTGTGTGTGTGTGTGTGTGTGTGTGTGTGTGTGTGTGTGTGTGTGTGTGTGTGTGTGTGTGTTTGAGTTTGTCTGACACCCTTGGGTATGTCTGTCTTCTGCCCCTCTTGTTGTGTGGGTTGTTATCAGAGGCTGCTTTATGTCCTGATCTGCCTCTAACGTGGGGCATTTAGACAACTATCAGCGGACAGCATAGACAACAGACCATTTAAAAGGGTTTTATTTCCCTCTCTGTATTCCTGTTTTAATCAACATCCTTCATTCTTTCTGCATTGAGGGCAAATAACCTCATCTGTATTTGTTTTGTTATACTCCAGTAAATCCTACAGGACTTTTTTTCCCCCTTTTCATTTCACCTGCAGGGTTTCATTTGGCTCTAAACAGCCTCAGTGAAATGCAATCAGGCACACACACACACACACACACACACACACACACACACACACACACACACACACACACACACACACACACACACACACACACACACACACACACACACACACACACACACACACAGACACACATAAATACATCAGCTTTAATACTCGTTTTTTAAATTGGCATGAACGTTAGAAGCTGACAAAGCGAGTGCCTGACAGACTTTTTTCTTGCTGTCTTTCAGAGGGGGAGCCCTGCTTGCCTGTACTCTATCAGCAGCAGACAAGGCAGGCCTTTTGTTTGAGGAAGTCACAGTGAAGGGAACTGGGGAGGGACCCCTCCAAACACACGCCCAGCATAGATCCACATTACCCGCTCCATTGGCTAAATAGATCAATCCTTTTTCTCACGCCATACAGTTACATGGAAAAGGGAGAGAACAAAAAAAAAGCTGAAATGTAACATCTTGTCTTCATTCTGCTTACCTGCCCCTTTTGTTATAAAGATCTAATTATGTGAAGGCTTCAATATAATCAAGAATCCCTACCAGACAGACAGTACATGTCACCAGGCAGATTGACTGTTAGCCCAGGATCATTCATGGCTGAGAGAAGAAGAAGAAACTGATAACAGCCGTTTCACTAATACTAATAGTTTCCTAGCTGTTGCCTCAGTATGTAAATTCAGTATATGCTTTGCTGTTTCAAAAGCCACATGTTGTCTAGCAGAAGTACCAGAAGGCACCTTTTCAAGCCAGTCACAAAACACAACAGGATATATCCCATCTGGGAGGCTTGTTCAGAGCAAAGTGCAACAGACGCATCACCATCAAATGTGTTGAATAAGAGAAATCATAAATCAATTGTTCAAATGAACAACTGGCGCTACTCCACACAGTAAAATCATGTGTTCAACTTACACTACCGTTCAAAAGTTTGGGGTCACTTAGATATGTCCTTGTTTTTGAAAGAAAAGCCCATCAGAAATACAGTGTAGACATTGTTAATGTTGTAAATTACTATTGTAGCTGGAAATGGACGATTTTTTATGGAATATCTACATACAGAGGCCCATTATCAGCAACCATCACTCCTGTGTTCCAATGGCACGTTGTGTTAGCTAATCAGTTTATCATTTTAAAAGGCTAATTGAACATTAGAAAACCCTTTTGCAATTATGTTAGCACTACTGAAAACTATTGTTCTGATTAAAGAAGCAATAAAACTGACCTTCTTTAGACTAGTTGAGTATCTGGAGCTTCAACATTTGTGGGCTCGATTACAGGCTTGTTCTGAGAAATGAAGGCTATTCCATGCAAGAAATTGCCAAGAAACTGAAGATCTCGTACAACGCTGTGTACTACTCCCTTCACAGAACAGCGCAAACTGGCTGTAACCAGAATAGAAAGAGGAGTGGGAGGCCCCGGTGCAAAACTGAGCAAGAGGGCAAGTACATTAGAGTGTCTAGTTTGAGAAACAGACACCTCACAAGTCCTCAACTGGCAGATTCATGAAATAGTACCCTTCAAAACACCATTCTCAACGTCAACAGTGAAGAGCCGACTCCGGGATGCTGCCCTTCTAGGCAGAGTTGCAAAGAAAAAGCCATATCTCAGACTGGCCAATAAAAAGAAAAGATTAAGATGGGCAAAAGAACACAGACACTGGACAGAGGAACTCATTCCAGAGTCGCCTCTTCACTGTTGATGTTGAGACTGGTGTTTTGCGGGTACTATTTAATGAAGCCTTCATTTCTCAGAACAAGAATAGACTGACAAGTTTCAGAAGAAAGTTCTTTGTTTCTGGCCATTTGGAGCCTGTAATCGAACTCACAAACGGTAGTGTATATCTTTTTGGTAATAGTTTACATTAACCATCCATCTGCATTTTGCTTTCATAATAATGACATGACAGCTGATGTAAGCTTAAAGGGGTAGTCTACAGTTGCTACATACATTTCTGGACTTATAAATTAATGATATGTACCCATTGATTGTTGAAGAATATACTGCAACTTCTAAATGCCTTATTTATTTATTATTTATTTTACCTTTGCTTAACCAGGTAGGCAAGTTGAGAACAAGTTCTCATTTACAACTGCGACCTGGCCAAGATAAAGCAAAGCAGTTCAACACATACAACAATACAGAGTTACACATGGAGTAAAACAAACATACAGTACAAAAACAAGTCTATATACAATGTGAGCAAATGAGGTGAGATAAGGGAGGTAAAAGGCAATAAAAAGGCCATGGTGGTGAAGTAAATACAATATAGCAATTAAAAAACACTGGAATTGTAGATTTGCAGTAGGTGAGTGTGCAAAGTAGAAATACTGAGCTCATGAGCTTAGTTCAATTGTCGTACCCCATCAGAACCCAGAATTTGATCTTGTTTTACTCCAATGTTTTTAAACAAAGTAAATGTAAACATATACATGGATGGTCAGTCATTGCGTACATACCTCTGTCTATGAATTTGAGAGTGGTTACATTTATCCAGCCCCATCCCTCCACTTTCTAATTGTTTCAACTGCTGATTACCGCTTTAACTGTCTTAACAGTAGACAAAGTAGTAGACAAGTACTAAGTCATGTTTTGCAGAGGGGTCAAATACTTATTTCCCTCATTAAAATGCAAATCAATTTATAATTTTTTTGTTGTTATTCTGTCTCTCACTGTTCAAATAAACCTACCATTAAAATTATAGACTGATCATTTCTTTGTCAGTGGGCAAACGTACAAAATCAGCAGGGGATCAAATACTTTTTTCCCCCCACTGTAAGAGGTAATATCTAACAATTCCACAACAAAACCTAATGCATCAAACATTTCCGTAAAAAAACAACAACAATAAAGCCTTGTGTTCCTGTTTTCTTTCTTATTTTTTTCATGCTGTTGATATTAAGTGCACTTGATTCAGCAGCCCCTAGCACCGGGAACGCAAAGTGTTCCCATTTTTAACCGTTGCATGTGTCTGAAGGTAGAACTCCACCTACCCAGCAGTCCCAGATAGCAAATCAAGTGCACCTATAGGCCTACCACTGACCAATCAGATAGCTCGTAACACCGTGTCTGCACGTGTCTGCACACTGTAATAGGAAGCATCGAACGCACAGCAAAGTTGATCATGTGAGATTTCAAAAGTTTTAAAACCATGAGTAGAGACTCAACGAATACAGCAAAGAGCTGCTGTGTTTATGAGTAAGTTCATGTTTAAGTTGTTATTCAGCACTGTCAACACTTTGTTCAACACTTTAATAGTTCATAAAATGCACGTTCTCCCAAATTCCACTCACACTACAACCAGCACTGCAGCTGCAATGAATGAGTATAGCAAAGTGTTTCGATAAGCTTGCGTTGTTGTTACTTGAGGCGTGTCTTTTTTAATATCGAGGAATTTTTCAACAACATAAATTGGTGCGAGGCAGAAATACTGCAGCTGGAAGACTGTGTCCCCTTTTCTCAGCGGAAGGAGAGAGGAGAGATGGTGAATCGGGTAAGAGCCAGCCTCACCGCTGCTCCCTCCCTCCCCTCAAACTGACTATCAGATGCAGGCCATCAGTCCAGTAAAAAAAAGTGAATGATTACGCTCACTCAGCTGTTTGTCACAAGTAATACAACAAATGATCTATTACCAGTGTGGTCATACACCTTAAATGTTGAAATATATCATTTCAAAATTGTCTTAGAAGAACAACATTGGCAGGGCAATTCAAGCTTAGCCAATATGCAGCGATAATGTATTGGGCCTACAGCCTGCTGCGCAAACCTCATTGCTGCAGAACTGTTTTTAATTGGTTAATGTTGCATAGGCATACTTTTTTTTAAGTGATGATATTTTTTTTCTGAGCGTTAGATCTCGGCTTGCATTTTGACTCAGAAAATGTCTGTGACCGCTGCTGTAGAGAGAGAGATACATTTTGGCCCTCAGAGGGGGGAAGAGCGTACTGGTCCTTAAAGCATTGTCATTTGTGTTTTGCTGCTCCATTTGCCATGCAGCCCCAGGTGACAGAGAGACATAGTTTAGGGCCGAGCCTACGGTGTCATAAAGGGATTTGTCATCAGCTGACATCAACTACCTTCACTGTTTATGTCATCTGTCATGTCATTCTCATAACAGTGTTATGTAGGCGTTATGATGGAAGGTTCATGTAAAGTGGATCTGCTTGCTTCTACTCTTTTGCTCTATACCCATTGTCAGTGTCACATTAAATGGATCTTGGTGTATGTTGTTGTTGTCTGGAGTTTTCTGTTCCTTGAGGGGGTTTCGTTGCTTTTCAAAGAAGTTCTTCAACAAATGGAATGGATGTGTTCAGCACTTAACGAGAAACAGAAGGAAAGAGAATGTCTACATGATTTCGCTAAGGCAATTGTCCTTGGCTCTTTTTACTTATTGATGTCTATGCAAATTGCATTTTAATGTGGCCTGTAAATTAGAATGCAGAGGGCTTCGTTTCCAACAGGAAAAAAAAGTTTGGGAATCCTTTTCCAATCCATCCCTACCTGCTACTGCTCTGTTCCTTTCCAGAGAAGGAGACAGAACAGAGGACAGCTGAAATGACAGCATGTGCATATAATGTAACAAACCTCTATGGGATTCAGTCTGTCTCTCTGTGGGAGAAGCAGGCGTAATGACAACTGTGCTTGTTATATTAGAGGTCACTTTCTGCTGAAACAAACTGTGACATTTTGGCCATTCATTGGTTGATAGAGATGAAACAGATGCAAATGCTGGACAGCTAAGCCCTAAGGATTAAGGACCAAAGGGGCTAGTTCTGTATAGAGAGAAGAGAAGGTGGAGAGTACATGTGGTACCTGCTACTGTAAGGCTGTGGCCTGGTAAAGAGAAAATGGGAATGATCGAGTCGTCATGCTACACTAAGTCAGACGATCCTATATGGTGTTTATGGTTGTGAATGTTGTCTAAAACTATATCACTCCAGCTTTGAAAAAAGGTGGCACTTATCTTGAAAATGTTGAATGTCATCACAATGTTATACCATGATAGTGAACCATACAAAATGATGCTAACATAGGACTTTGGACAGGAGAGTTGGGTTGACAGAGGTGGTGCACACAGGGCCACTAACAAACTGCATGAACATTCTGACCTGTCAGAGAGAAAGGCTATAAGCCTCCACATCATTCCACCATCCACCCACACAATCTCCAAATTACGACACAGACCTCTTAGTATGAGCTGTGCCCAGGGCCCCGAGGGGTCCCCCAGGGTCCTGTCGCTGTCTCAATCACACACACACCTGGCTGCCACCACCAGCAGAGACCGGTGGATGGAAATGTCATTTTGAGCAGTGTGAGGGCGAGACCAGAGCCACAAGGTTTATTTTTTTTTTATTAGCTCCACGTTGTGCAGGGTCTGTCCCCTATTCTCGGTCCTCATTTCTGATTCTTAGACAGGATTTATCAGCGAGTCAACGTTTTAGATTGATTGCTGTGAATGTTGTTGATTTCGGTAAATGAGCATTTGAGTAAATATCCAACATAATATCACATTTTTGAGGAGATGTTAACTTTTAAATGATATATTGAGACACACTGTCAACATTGGAAAACATACCGTGTGTGTAACCAAGACGAGACAAAGGGGATGCAGCAGGTAAAGATTGAGCAGTCTGGTTCATCATGAACATACTGAGCACCTCATTCAGCCCTCTGAAAAGCCTTCTATAGCTGCCTGAGGGCTGCACAATGTGCCACTGAAATCCAGCCAGATTCACGACTGACACTAAATAAGAGTTGTTGAATTTAAACCACAGGGAGACAGTCAGGCATACGTCCCTTTTAGCAGAACCAAAGTCACTTCAGTGCGCTCAGATAGACAGGCTGAAATACTGAGAGATGATTGGCTGGTTCTGTTTGAGGAAGCACAGGCTTTTCCATGATGTTGATCATGTGTAAAGAAGTGTGAAGTAATAAAGCAGAAAATATGCCACAGTGATATTACCCAGAGCAGACAAACACAGCATGGAAACACACCAAGGTTTTTGCACTGACTCTCTGATATCTCATGGCTGAGAACGTAACTCAGTTTCGATGTTGCTCACTCTCACAAAAGCTGTCTGTTTTTAGCAATAACAGCAGAGGGGAGGTGAGAGAGATGAGCCTCTCAGTTCAAAAGACCTCTTGTTTTGACATGTGGAATGGAGAAATTCCTCGGGGTGTAATCCTCACGCACTTGTATGCCTTTGTTCTGTCTAAGTGTGTGTGTGTTTCTCTTCTCCTCTTCCCTGTGTGTTTCAGATTCACCCCAGGACCTAACAAAGAGCTCCCTTGCAGGCTCCCAGCCAGGATCCCCTCCCTCCGAACGGACTAAAACTATTACATCAACTGGATTACCCGTGACTGCAAAAAAAAGGATATCCTCCTAGATAAAACAGCTTCGCTCGGGTGGTGCCAAGGATTTTAGACCAGACTAATCCCTTTTTGATCAATGAGCCTCACGTCGGGACTCTCCTCCACAACAACCACGGCCAATTTCCTTCATGCTTTTTTTTCCTCCCTTTCGAAACTAAAACAGCTTAGCAGGGGTTATTTAGAGGTTGTAAAAACGTTATTTGAAGACACTAACGCCTCCCCAAAGGTAAACTGTATTATCCTCACTGAGCCTCAGTGCCACTGAGCAAGGGATCCTACAGGATCAGTGGCACATTGGAGGGACATTATGTGGGGATCGATTGAACCTTTTTCAATAATCCTTGTCATCAGCGTCCATCTTAGAAGCGACATCTCAGCATGCCAGCGTTCTTGTGACTGTGCGGAGCTTGGGCAGTGACCCTGACTGCTGTCGACTCTGCCTACGCAATGCCCCCAGGAACAACAACACAACGCTGATTAAACAGACACTCAGAGGTCACAGGGGTCAACCCAGGGGCCCATAGTCACTGTCCATGATTGACATGTCATTCAGAACTGTTCTTTGTTGGCACGCTCTATGTTATTCATTGGAGCTTTTTCTTTGTACATAATATAGTTGTGTGTATATATACTGTAAATACAGGATAAAAAAGGCAGTTTGAGGGCTCTCTTATACAGTAAACATATCCTGCGAGGAGATCCTTCCATGGAATTGTTCAGTTCTATACCTGATTATGAAGTACAGTGAATTCCTAGTCAAAGGTAGTGGTTGAATATCCTCTCTGTGTATAGGACTGTTTGCAGTGTTTGATTTCATTGAGAATCTCTGGAATAGACTTTGCAGGACCATAATGAGAAAGTATTGGTCTCATTCACCCTTCAGTGATGTGCTTGGAAAATAGGAATCCCTATAGCTTCTGTAAAGATTATTAAACTACTGTACAGAACTGCCTCACAAAAGAAACAAGCATCAACAGTGACCCAAGTCCTCTTTTTTTGTTATAAATTATAGATAACAACAGTGCAACTGGGTCCAGTATCTGAGAGTTATTTTATGTCCTGTGTCTGCTATTGAGAATGGTTGTGGACTTGACTTTGCTTGTTGTGCGTAGATTCCACACTGACACACTGAAAGACTTCCCAGACGATATTTTGAAAAATACATTGAGAAAGTATTGGACATATTGAACAGACATGCAGTACCTTCACTAAATATACATACGGTCTTATCAGAATTAAAGGGGTTTTCTATAATGAGTTTCCTGTCTCAGTTTACTAAACGTTTACTGTTTTACTGTGGGTGCTTTTTCTTGTGGTGCGTACATTCATAATTTCCTCTAAGTGCCATCTATATTGTGAACAGATAAGTATTATACCATTTGTCTGAGTCCACACTCAGTCAACAACGCTTTTAACAAGTATTAAAATAACTGGCGGAAATATGCATACACACAGACGTGCTCAAAAACACACGCACACACGCACACACACACACAAATTAGTGTGTGATTGTTCATTTACACAACTCCCTTGGTGCCAAAGAGAATTTATCAAAATAACATATTCAATGAATTTATGCAATTAGAATAAAGATTTCCAATATCATGCCCAGCTATATCTCTTGATGCAGAGTTGTCTTATCTCCCTACAGACACTTTTGTATATTAGTCATTTAGAAATTCTGCTTTTTTGTGCCGTTTGGTTCCTCACTGCACAGTCACAGAAGGTATCAAACTGACAGACACATCAATCTCCCAGCGGTCTTGCCAAAATCACACAGGAAGATATGCAGAGAGAGAGAGATGGAATGTGTGTTTTCTCTTCCTCAATGAGCCGTTCCCATTCCTCTCTTTGTTTGTTTCATATCTAATAGGATTCAGAGCTTCCTGTGGTGTCATTGTGTCTGTACAGAACAACATGACTGAGTGTGTATATTGCAGTGAGAGGTAGAGGAGCGGGAGAATCTAAAGTTTCTGAAGGGAAGATATGGTGCTGTGACATACTGTGAAGATTATCCTTAAATGCATGAAGATGTACACATCATAGGGTTTTTCTCTCCTTGTTTATGCAGGTTCTAAAGTGGATTGTGTTTAAAGGGTGCTCTTGGATAAGTGCTGGAAGAGAAGTAGAGATATGTTTGTTCTTTGTTCTCTTTTATGCACTCCACTCCTGTGCAGAGATGATGGAGTCATGCTGTGGAGGGAGGTCCTGCTCCATTTAAGGCGGAGTAGAGCTGAACGCAACCTGCATAGATAACAGACCTCGGTTCTCTCCCTCTCCACATTATTATTGCAATGTCACAGGCGACACGTCAATCACGCCCCCCAGCCTCCCTCTGAGAAGCAACCATGTCCGCATCAACCTGTACCGCTGTTCTACAGCCGACAGCATGACAGCTGATGGAGCACTACACTGATGGAACACTACACTGATGGAACACTAATACTAATGGAACACTACACTGATTGAACACTACACTGACGGAACACTAATACTGATGGAACACTAATACTGATGGAACACTACACTGATGGAATACTAATACTGATGGAACACTACACTGATGGAACACTAATACTGATGGAACACTAATACTGATGGAACACTACACTGATGGAACACTAATACTGATGGAACACTACACTGATGGAACACTTAAGTGATAATGCCCAAGAAGCCGGTGTTTGGAGGATATATTGAAACAATGTTGCAAATGTTGGAGAGAGACAGTAAGGTTTATACAAATCTCTGCTGTAGAAAACTAAATGTTAGTCTAAAAGAAATGTGAGATAATGTCTAGATGCTTTTTATAGTGGAGATCAAGTTTATAACTTCCCTGCCCGGGCCTGATGAGACAGTGGATTGCGCAGTCATATGGAACAGAGTAAATAGGCACTTTAACGTCATAGATTTAGCCAGTGGTAACTTGTGGAATAGACACTGGAACGTGCTTTTAACCAATCAGCCGTTGTATAAAGCACTGATGGAACACTACACTGATCAAGTGTTCAACGGGATTGATTGGAACTTCCAACACAACTTCTATTAACTTTCTATAGGTACAACTACTATAGTTGACTATATCTGGTTAATACACTTTCTATCAGACTATAATTTGTGGATTCAATGATCAATGAGTTCAGTCTGTGAAAGGTAGTCTTGAATTCAATGTCTTCAAAACCTGTAAAGTAGTCTCACTCGGGGCTCCCGAGTGGCACAGAGGTCTAAGGCACTGCATCTCAGTGCTGGAGGCGTCATTACAGACACCCTGGTTAAAATTCAGGCTGTATCACAACCGGCAGTGATTGGGAGCCCAATATGGCAGGGCAAAATTGACACAGCATCGTCCAGGTTTGGTCAGTGTAAGGCCGTCATTGTAAATAAGAATTTGTTCTTAACTGACTTGCCTAGTCAAATGAAGGTAAAAAAAATATATATGTAAATAGGGACCATGACTCATCCCAAATGTCACCTTTCCACTGATCTCTGGCAGATGTCTAAAGTCTCCCAAACATCATGAATAACCTCAAACGTCTTCTTAATGACAGCTGTTTAGTGGCTGCAGCATCTGACTTTGATGCCTAGTTATTAGCCCAGATCCATTTGGTGAGGAAAAGACTTCAGAGAAAAAGAGTGGCCACAGTATACTAGATTTTGAGTTCTTTATCACAGAGCAAGCAAAGTGGAATGGGATTATTATTATAGTAGGGGTGTCAGCAAAGCTGTCATGACTGAGCTGCTGTAGTGTAGAATAAAGATCTGAAGTCTTTATTCACTCCAATAGCCAATTGCAGTCAACTTGACTTTTGAATAATTGTGAAGGTATACATGTAATAGGCCTAACAATAGTTTATGATTGGTAGTATGTGTGTTGATGTTTTGCTGTAAAACTGAATTATCCCTTATATACTGTAGGTGAAATATACACTGAGTGTACAAAACATTAGGAAGACCTTCCTAATATTGAGTTGCACCCCCTTTTGCCCTCAGAACAGTCTCAATTCATCAGGCATGGACTCTACCAGGTGTCAAAAGCGTTCCACAGGGATACTGGCGCATGTTGTCTCCAATGCCTTCCACAGTTGTGTCAAGTTGGATGGGGGACCATTGCTGATACACACGGGAAACTGTTGAGCGTGAAAAACCCAGCAGCTGTGCAGTTCTTGACACACTCAAACCGGTGCACCTGGCACCTACTACCATACCCCATTCAAAGGAAACTTAAATATTTTGTCTTACCCATTCACCCTCTGAATGGCACATACATACAATCCATGTCTCAAATATCTCAAGGCTTAAAAATCCTTTTGTCTCCTCCTCTTCATATATATTGATTGAAGTGGATTTTACAAGTGAAATCAATAAGGGATCATTGCTTTCACCTGGATTCAGCTGGTCAGTCTATGTCATTGTACACTCACTGTATATGGTAGGAGATAACATAAACAGATTGTTTTGCAGTGACATTTTTAAGTAGCCCGAACTAATTTTTCCACATGTAACACACAGCTATATTCTCGTTTCTGAAGTTTTTGGGCAAAATCACAACTCGACACAATACAATCGGAAACAGATTGCCACACTGTTCCAACACAATTCCTTGTGACAAATGAATGCACACTCTAATAGACACCCAATACATCACTGTCTGCCTCCCTTGACACTGCACAATGCCCACGAACCGCCAACACACTTTACAGTCAAATGACTTGCCAGTCTATGACTGTCAGCTGCGATGATAATGATAAGCCGGGATGACAATTCGCCACCATATTTTCTCCCTAGAAAGCAAAGTCAACCCAAAAGCCACTACCCTGAGACGGGCCCAACAATGAGATCCATCATGTTCCTCATGAATGGTTATGTGCAGTACATGACAGGGCTTGTTCCACAAGGGGCGCTGGGGCCACAGCACTCTCGGCTTCCTGGGAGATTTCAAACTTCACACTTTCCATTAAACAGAGACCATTTTTCATCACAATGTCTCCACAGAATCAGCCACACGTCAGCATAGTGACTCTCAATCGTTTTCCACTCGAGAGTGAATGACCCAGAGCTGTGTTCCAAACTGGGGCGGGGGGGGGGGGGAGTGAGAGAGAGAGAGAGAGAGAGAGAGAGAGAGAGAGAGTGAGAGAGAGAGAGAGAGAGAGAGAGAGAGAGAGAGAGATAACTAATATCGCGCATTAAGCCTAAGAGACTTATATGTACACAGCGTACATTTTTCACAAGTCGCAGTGCATTTCAACATACGTGTTCTTTGCAGCTGGTTCGGCGTAGTGATTTCCTTTCTGAATAGGACATAGGCCTCCACACAGTGACCTTAATAATCACAGCGTACCACAACTTGTGACTGACTCACTGTGACTCCACCTGCAATCAAACCTAGAGAAAAGCACAGGATGTAATGGACAGTTCAACCGTCTGGTATGTGAAGATCACATAAGCTTCCACATGTTTTTCACCGTTTTCAAAGAAGTAGCTCCACAATGTTCTCCAGTGTTGTACATGTCACTGTTGTGTTTCTCTCAACCACAGCTCAATGTGTTTCTGAATCAACCCTATAGCTGTTGTTCCTAGACCCATTGAGATGTCCCACATTGCTTTAGTTTATATTCCTCAGAGAGTTCATCCATTCCATTTGCTCCTCGGTTACAGCCCAATGTCATAGATTTCAAACTGGCCTGATGAAGCATAGGTACTTAATTAACTTCTCAGAATTCTTCCATCACAACAATGACTGAGTGCACTTACATTTTTATTGATCTGAGTGACTTACACGGCAAACAAGCTCTCAATAAATTATCTATATAAATGATCAGTAACAATATTCAGGATTTTGACTCCCAAATGACTCCCAATTCCATTTGAGGCTGATTGTAAAGCTTTTTTTTTTCCATAAAACTTCTTAGGATTAAACTTTCTGTTCATTCATTATTCAAGGTGTTTCATCTGAAAGACTGTCTGTGCTCAGATAGTTGTCAGGAACTCAATGTCATGTCTTTTGTAAGGCAAATGTGACACAAAGTACACAAAATGCTATTTCATCCCAAAAGAAAGACTTCCTCGGCTTTGAAACAGTGAGTGCAATTTCCATAGTAAAGACCATGCATAAATGTAATGGCCTTCAGGGAGTACATTGTAGGTATTTACTCTTCTATGTTTACACTTGTCATCAAATGTAAGTCACAAAAGAGTGAGTTGATTCCTATAATATTAGGTTACAGAATACACTAACCCCCCTGCAGCATCCCCATGCTACCCGGCAAATCAAAGTTTATTGGTCGCGTATAGAGTGTTGCAGATGTTATTGCAGGTGCAGCGAAATACTTATGTTTCTAGCTTCAACATTGCAGTAATATCTAGCAATACACACATAAACCCCCCCCCCCCCCCCCCCCAATTATTTATTTTTTTACAAAAAAATAAGAAATTAAGACATCAGAACGAGCAATATCAGAACAAGCATTGTCAGAGTCCGGAATATAAATATATATATTTTTCTATATATAGAAGTATATGTGAATTGTGTGTATAGACAGTGTGGACAGTATATGAATAGAAAAGCTGTGTACAGCAGTAGTTATATAGGATGAGCCATGACTAGAATACAGTTTATACATATAAAGTAGTAAAACACTATGTAAACATTATTAATGTGACCAGTGTTCAATGACTATGTACATGAGGCAGTAGTCTTTAAGGTGCAGGGTAGAGTAGCGGGTGTAGCCAACTGGTGACAGTGTCTAACGTTCAGGGCAGGTTACTGGGCAGAGGCCGGCTAGTGATGACTGTTTAACAGTCTGATGGCCAGGAGATAGAAGCTGTTTATCAGTCTCCCAGTCCCAGCTTTGATGCACCTGTACTGTCTCTGCCTTCTAGATGGTAGTGGGGTGAACAGGCCGTGGCTAGCGTGGATGAGGTCCTTGATTATCTTCTTGGTCTTCCTGTGACACCGGGTGCTGTAGATGTCATGGAGGACAGGCAATATTCCTCCAATGATGTGTTGGGATGACCGCACCACCCTCTGGAGAGCAGTTGCCGTAGCAGGCGGTGATACAGCCCGACAGAATGCTCTCAATGGTGTAACTGTAGAAGTTTGTCAGGGTCTTGGGGGCCAAGACAAATTTCTTCAGCCTCATTTTGACCCTTTCCACTGCGACCAGTCGATGTGAATGGGGGCGTGCACTCTCTGCTGTCTCCTGTAGTCCACGATTAGTTCCTTCATTTTGTTGACATTGAGGAAGAGGTTATTTTCCTAACACCACTCCGCCAGGTTTCTCATCTCCTCCCTGTAGGCTGTCTCGTCGTTGGAAATCAGGCCTACCATAATAAAAAATATTTGTCCTATTTCACAATTTGTGTGAATTGGACTTTTGTTTTTTGCATATTCCAACTCCCCCTGACACACCCTCGGAAAGTGGGGTTACGGCCAGGATCAGCCATTATCAACAGTGACCCTGGAGCAATAAGGGTTAAGTGCCTTGCTCAAGATTGCGTTGGAGACATGCATGGCCACGCAGTCATGGTGAACAGGGAGTACAGGAGGGGGCTGAGCATGCACCCCTGTGGGGCCCCCGTGTTGAGGATCAGCGTGGTGAAGGTGTTGTTGCCTAACTTCACCACCTGGGGTTGGCCCGTCAAGAAGTCTAGGACCCAGTTGCACAATGAGGGGTTCAGACCCAGGGCCCTGAGCTTAGTGATGAGCTTAGAGGGCACTATGGTGTTGAAGGCTGAGCGGTAGTCGATGAACAGCATTCTCACATAGGTATTCCTGTCCAGGTGGGAAAGGGCAGAGTTTAATGCAGTGGCGATTGCGTCGCCCGTGGATCTGTGAGGGTGGTATGCAAATTGTAATGATCTAGTGTGTCAGGTAAGGTGGAGGTGATATGATCCTTAACTAGACTCTCAAAGCCCTTCATCATGACCTAGGTGAGTGCTACGAGGTGATAGTCATTTAGTTCAGTTAACGCAAATGGGGACAACAGACTGGGATAGGGAGAGATTGAATATGTCTGTAAACACTCCAGCCAGCTGGCCCATAAACACTCCAGCCAGCTGTTCTGCACATGCTCTGAGGACGCGTGTCAATAAAAGAGTTGTTGCAGTACAGTAAATGTTCTTGCAGCATAGCTCATTCCAGATTGCTATGTTGCAGTAATGGTCAGAGTAGCGCTCAGCAGTGTGATTTGTTTGGATTAATGGTAATGGTGAGGCTAATTTTGCGGGAGGATAAAACAATTATGCCCAATTCCAATTCTATCCTCAGCCAATAGGCTGTTTGGATCTGGGCAGTGTGCAAATGAACACCACAAGGGCATGCTGGGAGAGGTAAAGGACAGAGTTTTGAGGCAGGGTGGGAGTGGAGCCCCCTTTGATGGACAACCATCATTTTGGATTCAGAATCAATTTGTCCAAGTAGGTGAAATCTAAACTTTTCAGAATGTACATCCATCCAGGCATGTTTCGTTAAAGGAACTATGGAGTTCTTATCATTTTGCTATGAATCCCCATAATGTGCTGTCTAATACAAGCCAGCTACCTGCCTTGCAAATCACCCTAACCTAACGATATAAATTCCAAAGGAAAAAACAACAGGCTCTGAAAAGCAGGTAGAAAATAGCCTCTGTGGCAGATCCAATGGAATGTTAACATGGGTATGGTGCAAAAATCAATTTAGATGTATCCCCATGACAGTTCCCTGGTATGACTGTGCAGAGAATTTCTTTTTTGTATTACCTTCCTCACCTTGTTTTTCCCAAGCTATCATCCCAAATAGAATGGTGTCTGTGTCTCAAGGCGATGGCCATTGATTTACATTGGATGTGAGATGCTGTTGCCTGAGCCATCAAAGCAATGTATTCTATTTGTCAGGCCACATCGAGGAACACTGCACTGTACTGACAGACAATAAAACAGACAGGGTGGCTGTATAAACACTGGTTTTATTATGCTTACTGAGGCACAATGTGGTTTGCTCATAAAGGTTATTTTTGTTACATTCATAAAGACATTCTCTGCAATATTATCCAATCAGACATTTTGAGGAAAGGTCCCGAATCCAAAGTTACACTGCAGGCGCAATGCAACTGACAAGCAGGTAAGTATAGCTGGGGGATATATACTATATGATTGACTTGTTTCTCTGTGTGTTACCTTAGGTTTAGAAAGAGTCTTATAGTTGTAATATATTACACATGCAAGCTTCCTGCCAACAACTCCAGAAAGAGTATCCTTTTGGCTGGCCTGTTTTAATACTCACCCTCATCAAATAAAATCGAATCAAATTGTATTTGTCACATGCGGCGAATGTAGACTTTACCGTGAATGCCTAACTTACGAGCTCTTTTCCAACAATGCAGAGATAGAAACTAACAACAATTTGTTAAAAATAAAAATGGAAATATTAACACAATAAATAACAATAACGAAACTATATACAAGGAGTACCAGTACCGAGTCAAAGTGCAGGGTTAATTGAGGAAGTGCATTCGGAAAGTATTCAGACCCCTCCACATTTTGTTACGTTACAGCCTTACTCTAAAATGGATTTAATTGTTTTTTTCCCCCCTAAGTCAATCTACACACAATAGCCCATGGTAACAAAGCAAAAACAGTTTTTTAAATTATAACAAATTTCTATTTTTTTTTCATCCATTTTAGAATAAGGCTGTAAGGTAACAAAATGTGGAAAAAGTCAAGGGGTTTGAATACCACCTCTGGAGTTAGTCATATATGCATTGTGTCTGGACATCTTACAAGTGTAGACGGATACACCAGGTATAAACAAAGCTTTAGTTTGACTTCTAGTTGACAATCCACTGGTCTTCTCATAATATGCAGTGACTGGACCTAGCTTTCTTTGCCAAGGTTACCCATAGGAGGAAGACCAGACATATCCATAGGAGGAAGACCAGACATATCCGTAGGAGGAAGACCAGACATATCCGTAGGAGGAAGACCAGACATATCCGTAGGAGGAAGACCAGCCATATCCGTAGGAGGAAGACCAGACATATCCATAGGAGGAAGACCAGACATATCCGTAGGAGGAAGACCAGCCATATCCGTAGGAGGAAGACCAGACATATCCATAGAAGGAAGACCAGACATATCCATAGAAGGAAGACCAGACATATCCGTAGGAGGAAGACCAGCCATATCCGTAGGAGGAAGACCAGACATATCCATAGGAGGAAGACCAGACATATCCGTAGGAGGAAGACCAGCCATATCCGTAGGAGGAAGACCAGACATATCCATAGGAGGAAGACCAGTCATATCCGTAGGAGGAAGACAGACATATCCATAGAAGGAAGACCAGACATATCCGTAGGAGGAAGACCAGACATATCCGTAGGAGGAAGACCAGACATATCCGTAGGAGGAAGACCAGACATATCCATAGGAGGAAGACCAGACATATCCATAGGAGGAAGACCAGACATATCCGTAGGAGGAAGAAGACATATCCGTAGGAGGAAGACCAGACATATCCGTAGGAGGAAGACCAGACATATCCATAGGAGGAAGACCAGACATATCCATAGGAGGAAGACCAGTCATATCCGTAGGAGGAAGACCAGACATATCCATAGAAGGAAGACCAGACATATCCATAGGAGGAAGACCAGACATATCCGTAGGAGGAAGACCAGACATATCCGTAGGAGGTAAGGGCCCTTACAACCAGACATATCATTTACCACTGGCATCACATTTGTCTCAAATTGATCAGAATGAAACCATTTAAACTCTCTATGAACAATTCATTTCCTAACAGTTTCATCAGCCTATAATGCGTATGTCTGTGGTGTGTGAGCGTTCTGCCATACACTCTGTCTTTTTCATATCATCACCTTCACATTTGCCATCCAAACACAAACAATGGCAGCAACAGTATATTCTACTGGACATGCCCAACACTTTATCCGGAGTGTGTACCACTGAAAAATAACACAATGCCCGAAACCATGGTACTTTGTGTTGATTATTTTGACAGTAATTGCCTTTTGGATGAGAATTGAGACAGAATAAGATGGGACTCCTATGTGAAATAACACACATCCATAGCATTACAACACAGCCATAATTACTATCTGCTAGCATCACTCTGCCTTTCAGTAAGTAAGTCCATTCTGGACTTACTGCAGGCCTAAGGGATCCATCTTGGCTTGTATGCAGTAGGGGAGGAAAAATCCTCCCCTTTTACTTTCATACATTAATCACACTCACTTACATTAAATAAATCCATTTAAATACTTCACTTTGCACAAATAATTTGCGTAGCCAGGTGAAAGTGTGAGAGTCAAAGAACGCGTAATTAGAGGTGATGATTCAGACACCTAATAAGAGATCTAATTAAGAAAATGAATAAGGTGTCCGTTCCCTAGCAGAGGCTGCACCAGGCCAAGATTAATGGCCGACTGAGCTAATTTGATTTGTGAAAAGGAATGGGATGACCTGTCAGTTAAGAAAGACCGACTAAAGAGCATATGACATTAATAAAACATGAATACTGAGGATTTAGAGAGAGAGGTGAGTCTCCCTCTACTCTGAGCTGGGGTTGATAAGATGGTAAGACAATGATTAAGTGTGTGATTGCCTCCGTGACTAAAGGTCAGTAAAGTAAAGTCTGTACAGGACAGTGTATTTAACACATGAGACCTACCTGAGACCCAAATGTGTAATTAGAGTCAGGTTCCTACTACTAGTCTGCACTGCATTCCAACCCCATGCTCCCAACAATACATTATTAGCCCAGATTTATTTTTGTGTAATTA
The DNA here is from genome assembly GCF_965601325.2 of Salmo salar. Lineage (NCBI taxonomy): Eukaryota > Metazoa > Chordata > Actinopteri > Salmoniformes > Salmonidae > Salmo > Salmo salar. The sequence goes on along the minus strand of NC_138312.1, from coordinate 20,238,020 downwards.
CATACAGCCGGGAAGAACTATTGGATATCAGAGCGGCGGAAACTCACCAGCACTACCAGCTTTACGACCAGGAATACGACTTTCCCGAATCGGATACTTTGTTTGCACCGCCCAGGGCAATTGAACTGATTCCAGAGGCAGACCCAAAACACCGCCGGCAGAGGAGAGGTACTCAGAGTGGACGTCTAGTCCGACTCAGGAGGCGCACACACCACCTACCGCTTCTGAGTATATTACTCGCTAATGTTCAGTATCTATATAATAAGGTTGACGAGCTCAGGCGAGGATTTATTTCCAGAGGGACATCAGGGATTGTAACATACTCTGTTTCATGGAAACATGGCTCTCTCGGGATATACTGTCTGAGTCCATCCAGCCATTTGGGTTCTCAGTTCATCGCGCAGACAGGAATAAATATCTCTCCGGGAAAAAGAAGTGTGGGGATGTATGTTTCATGATTAATGGCTCATAGTGTGATTGTGAAAACATACAGGAACTCAAGTCCTTTTGTTCACCCAACCTAGAATACCACACAAGAGAATTATCTTCGATTATAGTCACAGCCGTGTATATTCCCCTCAAGCCAATACCACGACGGCCCTCAAAGAACTTCACTGGACTTTATGCAAACTGGAAACCACATATCCTGAGGCCGCATTTATTGGAGCTGGGGATTTTAACAAAGACATTTTGAGAATAAGGCTGCGAAGTTCTATCAACGCATTGACTGTAGCACTCGCGGTGCTATAAAACTCTACCACTGCTACTCCAACTTCTGGGAGTCCTACAAGGCCCTCCCCCACCCTCCTTTTGGCAAATCTGACCACCACTCTATTTTGCTCCTCCCTTTCTATAGGCAGAAACTCAAACAGGAAGTACCCGTGCTAAGGACTATTCAACGCTGGCCTGACCAATCAGAATCCACGCTTCAAGATTATTTTGATGACGTAGACTGGGATATGTTCCAGGTAGCCTCAGATAATAACATTGACGAATATGCTGATACGGTGACTGAGTATATCAGGAAGTGTATGGGAGATGTTGTACCCACTGTGACTATTAAAACCTACCTTTACCAGAAACCGTGGATAGATACCAGCATTCGTGCAAAACTGAAAGCACGAACCACCGCATTTAACCATGGCAAGGTGACTGGGAATACGGCAGAATACAAACAATGTAGTTATTCCCTCCGAAAGGCAATCAAACAGGAAAAACATCAGTATAGAGACAAAGTGGAGTCGCAATTCAACGGCTCAGACACGAGACGTATGTGACAGGGTCTACAGACAATCACAGACTACAAAAGGAAAACCAGACACGTTGCGGACACTGACGTTTTGCATCTGGACAAGCTAAAACCCTTCTACACCCGTTTTGAGGATAACACAGTGCCACCGACATGGCCCGTTACCAAGGACTGTGGGCTTTCCTTCTCCGTGGCCAATGTGAGTAAGACGTTTAAGCGTGTTAACCCATGCAAGGCTGCCGGCCCAGACTGCATCCCTAGCCGCGTCCTCAGAGCATGTGCAGACCAGCTGGCTGGTGTGTTTACGGACATATTCAATCTCTCTCTATCCCAGTCTGCTGACCACACATGCTTCAAGATGGCCACCATTGTTCCTGTACCAAAAAAAGCAAAGGTAACTGAAATAAATGACTATCGCCCCGTAGCACTCACTTCTGTCATCATGAAGTGCTTTAAGAGACTCGTCAAGGATCAAATAACCTCTACCTTACCTGTCACCCTAGATCCACTTCACTTTGCTTACCGCCCCAATAGATCCACAGACAATGTAATTGCCATCGCACTGCCCTATCTCATCTGGACAAGAGGAATACCTATGTAAGAATGCTGTTCATTGACTATAGCTCAGCATTCAGCACCATAGTACCCTCCAAGCTCATCATTAAGCTCGAGGCCCTGGGTCTGGGCCCCGCCCTGTACAACTGGGTCCTGGACTTCCTGACGGGCCGCCCCCAGGTGGTGAAGGTAGGGAACAACACCTCCACTTCGCTGATCCTCAACAATGTGTGCATGCTCAGCCCCCTCCTGTACTCCCTGTTCACCCATGACTACGTGACCACGCACACCTCCAACTGAATCATCAAGTTTGCAGACAACACAACAGTAGTAGGCTTGATTACCAACAATGACAGACAGCCTACAGGGAAGAGGTGAGGGCTTTGGGAGTGTGGTGCCAGGAAAATAACCTCTCACTCAGTGTCAACAAAACAAAAGACATGATCGTGGACTTCAGGAAACAGCAGAGGGGGCACCCCCCTATCCACATCGACGGGACCACAGTGGACAAGGTTGAAAGCTTCAAGTTCCTCGGTGTACACATCACTAACAAACTGAAATGGTCCACCCATACTTGTTAGATATTACTGCACTGTCGGAGCTAGAAACACAAGCATTTCGCTACACCCGCATCTGCTAAACACGTGCATGTGACCAATAAAATGTGATTTGATTTATAGGGTTGCAACAACACAACCCACTGTGAATTCCCTCTCAATACAAAGATCACAAAGATCAGTTGTTAGATTTAAAATTCCACAGGTCTGAAGGAAAAGGTGAACAGAAATCTCTGCACTCAGCGTTTGGTTAGTTCAACCCAGCAGTCCAGGAGTGTAGAGTGTGTGACAGGCCTGCCAGCATGGAGTCACAGTGGAGGGCATTAACCATTGGTTACTCAGCCCAGAGACCAGGGAGAAAGGCCTCTCTCTGGTGCACACAACCAGCCACAACTGCAAAGGTCATCAAACTCAGGCCTCACACTGGAAATAAGCTCAGAGCTTAAGCATAACAGGTTTATCCATTCATGGGAGAGGCCCACCCTGTCACAATCTGTCTGGTGGACCTGTCCAGTGAAATCCCCCTGGTCCTTCCTCTCTCCCCTATGGTGTGATAAATCAAAGGCATGCTGGAAGAGAGAAGCTGAGACTTCGGCATTATTAACAAACAGTATGAAATCCCTCCCGAGGTGACCTCAAATTGATTTCTCCATATCGGCGGGCTCTCACACATATACATAGATAAACTGTACACACATTCCATAAAGGCCCTCAGAGAGGGGCTCTGCTGCACTGCACACATACTAACAGGTCTGACACCGCGCACACACACTCACACTTAGGGCTGTTGCGGTGACTATAATACCACCACACTGGTCATGAAGGCAGTGAAATTCCACGTGACCATTTAGTCGTGTAATTAGGCTTCTCCAAGCTCTGATGCTGCTGCTGATAATTAGTAGCCTGCCATACATGCTAACTGCCTGGTACTCAGCACTCTATTCTCCCTCTAATCACTCTGACATCAATGCAAATGTAATCAAAAATCGAATCAAACACTTCATGATAGCCCATGAGCTCATGTTGCACAACATTTCTAAAGGCTATGCAATTGCGTGATAAAACAGAGTGATGGCCTCTAGGAGCATCCCATCAGATTTTATAGGCTTGGCCTACTATATTTATTTCTCAACTTTCCTAATATTAACCAAATATTAAGTACATTGCTTCTCTTTATAACAGGAGTATAGCCTACCTGGCTGAAATGAAAAATGAACCACAGGAAAAGCGTCCTCCATTCGCTATTTAAGTGCATAGATGACATGCATTTTTTCCCCGCTGTCCTTGTTTTGAGACAGGTGCATGATAATGGTCCATTCTAAATGAAAAACAACTTTCACACGTATATTAATTAGTACTATAAAGACAATATTAAATCAAGAATAGTATGATTTGTGAAAATATGTCACGATCGTTGGAGTAAGCATCAGACCAAAATGCAGTGTGGTTTGGGTTCATCATCTTTATTATGTGAACCGGCACAAAAAAAACAATAAAGAACAAAGCGAAACGTGAAGCTATGCAGTGCTCAAGGCAACTATACACAAACAAGATCCCACAAAAACACAGTGGGGAAATATCTGCCTAAATATGATCCCCAATCAGAGACAACGATAAACAGCTGCCTCTGATTGGGAACAATACCAGGCCAACATAGAAATAAAGAAACTAGAATGCCCACCCTCGTCACACCCCGACCCAACCAAAATAGAGAATAAAGGATCTCCAAGGTCAGGGCGTGACACAATATTAGCCTATAATTTGTGATTTATATATTATCACTTTTGAATGATGCCCAGCTTAAGGCAATACTTTTAAAAATCATAGTTGCACACCTCATGTAGCCTAGCCCATAGGCCTATATGTTTTGATAAGGTTTGTATCACAACATGCACTGTCAACTGTGGGACCTTATATAGACAGGTGTGTGCCTTTCCAAATCATGTCCAATCAATTGAATTCACCACAAGTGGACTCCAATCAAGTTGTAGAAACATCTCAAGGATGATCAATGGAAACAGGAAGCACCTGAGCTTAAGTCTCATAGCAAAGGGTCTGAATACTTATGGAAATAAGGTATTTCTTTTTATATATATTATTATTAGCAATTAGGGTTTTCTCGAAACCTGGTTTTGCTTTGTCATTATGGGGTACTATATGTAGACTGAGGAGGATTTATTTTTATTATATCCATTTTAAAATAAGGCTGTAACGTAACAAAATTTTGAAAAAGTCAAGGGGACTGAATAATTTCCGAAGGCACTGTATGCTTTAAAATGCCTTCAAATCAAATCAAATGTTATTGGTCACATGCGCATGGTTAGCAGATGTTATTGCGAGTGTAGCGAAATGCTTATGCTTCTAGATCCGACAGTGCAGCAGTATCTAACAGGTAATATCTAACAATTCCACAACAAAACCTAATTCACACAATCTAGTAAAGGAATAGGATGAGAATATATAAGTATAAAATATATGGATGAGCAGTGACAGAATGGCTAAGATGCAATAGATAGTAAAGAATAGATAGTGAAGGATACAGTATACAGTATATACATATGAGATGAGTAATGCAAGATATGTAAACATTGTTGAAGTGGCATTATTAAAGTGACTAATGATATCAAGTCTGTAGGTAGGCAGCCACCTCTCTGTGCTAGTGGTGGCTGTTTAACAGTCTGATGGCCTTGAGATAGAAGCTGTTTTTCAATCTCTCTGTCCCAGCTTTGATGCACCTGTACTGACCTCGCCTTCTGGATGGAAGCGGGGTGAACAGGTAGTTACTCGGGTTGTTATTGTCCTTGATCTTTTTTGCCTTCCTGTGACATTGGGTGTTGTAGGTGTCCTGGAGGGCAGGTAGTTTGTCCCCAGTGATGCGTTGCGCAGACCGCACCACCCTCTGGAGAGCCCTGCGGTTGTGGGCGGTGCAGCTGCCGTTTTGAATGACACTTCTGGTTTTGGATGGAAAAAACGGCTTTCCCGGGAGAAAAGGGATTTATTCTCGGGACGGATCATTTGTAAAATAGCGGGAAAATATTCAACCCTAATGTATAAGTAAGTGTGAAACTAACAAACCTTGAAATAAAGTCAGACATACGTGTGCCATTTGTGCAAAAATGTAGGAGGTGAGAAGTGCATGCATCAAATAGCATCACATGCGTCATATTGTCTCAGAGTTGATTTATAGATGACATTTTTAAACCAAGATCAAGTGACAGTATAGTGAAGTCCTATTAATTGTATACCTGTACATAAGGGCCGTACTGTAGTTATACACAGATGTTAAAAATAACAATTGAATCTCACTGTTCATTTGTTTAATGCTCAGTAGAATGCATGATTGTACGACGAGGCTGGCAGTGTATGTGTAAAGAAAGTGTTGCGTAGTGAGGATCGTGTTGTGCTGGGCCAGGCTGGGTCTTGGTGTAATAGAGCTGTGACTTTTCTGTCGACAGCCCAGGTAAGCTCACCATGGGAATATTTACTTTAGTCGAAGGAACATTGGCAGCATCAGTCAAGCATGGCCATAGCTCTAACATTTACCCTGGACAAACACAGAGATATGTCCTGTGAATGGGAGTAAATATCCCTGGCAGACCTGGCCTCAATCTACTGCATGGCTTACAGAATTATCACCCAGAATGAGGTGATAGACAAGGAAAAATGTATGCACATTCTGATTTGTACTGTCCAGGGTGATGTTTTCAGAATGAAATGTTTTGGCTCTTGTTTTTGAGCATCTGTTCTTTTCGCACAACCAGTAAACTGTGTGTGTGTGTGTGTGTATGTGTGTGTGTGTGTGTGTGTGTGTGTGTGTGTGTGTGTGTGTGTGTGTGGTGCGTGCGTGCGTGCGTGCGTGCGTGCGTGCGTGCGTGTCAGTTCAGCTCTAAAAAAGTGTTTTACCCCCCTAACACCTTGAATAATTGAATAAAAGGTTTGTATAATTACAGTAAACTATGGACTGCTAATTCTGTTACAACACATAATGAGTAGGCCTTTGTATTGGTCCCCTGTTCATGATTCTGTGTTTCATACAGTATGTGGTTCCAGCCAAGCACACATCAATCAATAAAAAATGCCCTCCTCCCATTGGAACAAATGAACAGATTTGCAGATAGAAAGGCAACATTCACAGCCAACATTAATTACAGTTACCTATTTGGAATAAATTACACTCGAGAGAGCTGCAGTGCCTTGATAGCGGCCTTCCTCTCAAATAGACTAAAATCAATTGGGGGGGAAGCAGTTAGCCTATTTTTTATCTCTCTGAAATACATAAAATCAACAGTGATAGAGGACACTTGTTTAAAAACCCTTAGAGTCGATTAATTTACATAACAAAAAATTCCCATCAAAATCAGTCAGTCTAGCCTCTACGGGATCGGTGTCCCTAAACCGGGACAGTTCTCGCTCAATATGCGATAATGTGACTAGAATGACGTTGTCAATTCCAGGACATGGACATATCTTACATGGGCAGAAAGCTTAACTTCTTGTTAATCTAACTGCATTGTCCAATTTACAGTAGCTATTAGAGCAAAAAAATACCCTGCTATTGTTTGAGGATAGTGTACAACAACAAAACAATTTTATCATGGCAACTGGTTTGATACATTCAAGAATATGCACATCCTTGCTTCAAGTACTGAGCTACAGGCAGTTAGATTTGGGAATGTAATTTTAGACGAAAATTGAAAAAAAGGGTTCCGATCCTGAATTTAACTGGAGATACAGTTTTTGGTATTTTTTGCATTGGCTGCGTCAATCCAGTGCATCCACTAGTGTTGTACTTCCGCATCTGCGGTGAAAGGTGGCAGAGCTAGAGCGGTGTTTGTCAGACATCCCGAAGACATCCCGAAAATTGGTCTTCTCGCGAAAACTTCTGTAGCGTCCGAATAGTTTGGCCAAAAATCTATTATGACCCCTCTATGGAAAGGGGAGAGTCTCAGTAACACAATGTTATTTTCTCTATGACCCCCACAATTGTCACAGAACTCGTGTGAAGGTAACCAGTACTGGATAAAAAAAAACGAATGGAAGTATAAAAGTAGTTTTATGCCGACCCCAAAAAAGGTGTTAAATATGTGTAAAAAAAGAAATATGTATATATACATATTTCCTGCGTTTTAGGACAGACACTTCAACACCTTATTTTTGTACTGTACTTTTTGCCATTTAAGAATGTGTTATTCAATGTGTTTTTATAGGCTTTGGTAGAAATGGGCAAAATCAATATTTTATCAAATATATATATATATATATATATATATATATAGAAATGGGCAAAATCAATATTTTATCAAATATATATATATATATATATATATATATATATATATATATATATATATTCTTTTTTGATACCTAAAGGGGTCATAAATAACTGTTTTCATGTGCCATTCAAAAACTATGGAAATGATACCGTCGTTATTCACGCTGAGCTACGTTTTCTGGCACTGTGCTACATTACAAAATTGCTGATTATATCAACTCAGTAATAACCTATTAGCCGATGACTGTGTTCTCAAAGCTCCCTTTGTTACATGAAGTGTATTCATTATTGGCAATGTAATTATTGGCACATTGTTCCTCTGTAATTAAGCTGTCACTAATGAATCTTAAGACCTTCCCCAAAAGCTAATTGATTCCTCTGACTCACTCTAACCTCTTTATCTGCAAGCTTTTATAGCATTTGGTTTCCCCAGTCCTTCTGTCCTTCCCCCTGTCTGTAAACAGTAGCGGCTAGCCATCATCCCAGTCATAGTTCAACTGTGGCACACACACAAGCACACAAACAGTCCAATTGTGTTAGTCACAGTGGAAGTCCCGATAGTGACCTACAGTAGCAAGTAATCCTGCTAGCTTGCTCCCATCACACAAGCCTCCTGACAGGATGTGGCCACTGTTGTAATCCTGCCATGCATACTCAGTACCATGTCATAGTCTGCTCATACAGGACCACCCATTTAACCCTTGTGTAGTCTTAACATTCTGTATACTACCCTTGTCCTAAGGGTAAAAAATGAGCCGCCTTCACTAAACCCCTAAAATAAAGCAGCTTAATTGAATTTTAAACCCCAAATCTATTTTGCATGAAGAAACAACCTGTCATTTCCCTCTTCACAATTGTAACGCCCTGGCCATAGAGAGGGGTTTTTTGTTCTTTATTTTGGTTAGGCCAGGGTGTTACATTGGGTGGGCGTTCTATGTTCCTTTCTCTATGTTTTTGTATTTCTTTGTTTTGGGCCGTGTGTGGCTCCCAATCAGGCACAGCTGAAGCTCGTTGTTGCTGATTGGGAGTCACACATAAGGAGCATGTTTTTCCTTTGGGTTTTGTGGGTAATTGTTTCTGTTTAGTGTTTGCACCTGACAGGACTGTTTGGCTGTCGGTTTCTTGTTTTTTGTCTAACGTGTTCTTTCTGTAATAAATTCCTGAAGATGAACACATCCTCCGCTACACCTTGGTCTAATTCTAACGACGGCCGTTACAACAATGCAGAAAGACTGCATTTAACCTGTTAGGGCTAGGGGGCAGTATTGACACGGCCGGATAAAAAACGTACCCGATTTAATCTGGTTACTACTCCTGCCCAGTAACTAGAATATGCATATAATTATTGGCTTTGGATAGAAAACACCCTAAAGTTTCTAAAACTGTTTGAATGGTGTCTGTGAGTATAACAGAACTCATATGGCAGGCAAAAACCTGAGAAGATTCTGAACAGGAAGTGGCCTGTCTGACAAGTTGTTGTTAATCTTGGCTCTTTTTATTGAAGACTGAGGATCTTTGCTGTAACGTGACACTTCCTACGGCTCCCACAGGCTCTCAGAGCCCGGGAAAAAGCTGAATGATATCGAGGCAGCCCCAGGCTGAAGCACATTATCGCGTTTGGATAGTGGCCGATCAGAGTACTCTGAGACTCAGGCTCGTGCACGAGGGCACGAGATGTTTTTATTTTCTCTCTCTTTGTACATATACACGCTTTCCCGGTCGGAATATTATCGCTTTTTTATGAGAAAAATGGCATAAAAATTGATTTTAAACAGCGGTTGACATGCTTCGAAGTACGGTAATGGAATATTTAGAATTTTTTTGTCACGAAATGCGCCATGCTCGTCACCCTTATTTACCCTTTCGGATAGTGTCTGAACGCATGAACAAAACGCCGCTATTTGGATATAACAATGGATTATTTGGGACCAAACCAACATTTGTTATTGAAGTAGAAGTCCTGGGAGTGCATTCTGACGAAGAACAGCAAAGGTAATAACATTTTTCTTATAGTAAATCTGACTTTGGTGAGTGCTAAACTTGCTGGGTGTCTAAATAGCTAGCCCTGTGATGCCGGGCTATCTACTGAGAATATTGCAAAATGTGCTTTCACCGAAAAACTATTTTAAAATCGGACATATCGAGTGCATAGAGGAGTTCTGTATCTATAATTCTTAAAATAATTGTTATGTTTTTTGTGAACGTTTATCGTGAGTAATTTAGTAAATTCACCGGCAGTGTTCGGTGGGAATGCTAGTCACATGCTAGTCACATGCTAATGTAAAAAGCTGTTTTTTGATATAAATATGAACTTGATTGAACAAAACATGCATGTATTGTATAACACAATGTCCTAGGGTTGTCATCTGATGAAGATCATCAAAGGTTAGTGCTGCATTTAGCTGTGGTTTGGGTTTATGTGACATTATATGCTAGCTTGAAAAATGGGTGTCTGATTATTTCTGGCTGGGTACTCTGCTGACATAATCTAATGTTTTGCTTTCGTTGTAAAGCCTTTTTGAAATCGGACAGTGTGGTTAGATTAACGAGAGTCTTGTCTTTAAAATGGTGTAAAATAGTCATATGTTTGAAAAATTGAAGTTTTTGCATTTTTGAGGTATTTGAATATCGCGCCACGGGATTACACTGGCAAGCGTCCCACCTAGCCCATAGAGGTTAATCAGTGGACACCACACATTTTTATTACAATACACTTGTCATAATTGTTTTCTTTACTAAAGTAGAGGTTTATTATTATTATTATTATTGCTAAAGGTACTGCATAAGTGTAAACATAATTTTTTTAGAAAGAGCCTAAGAAATTAGCAGAAATGTGCAGAAAGTAGTTTTGAATGCATTTTATTGAAGGGAAACAATAAGAGTCTTGAACTTTTTTGGCAATATAGTGATATATTATATACTGTACAATGAGGAATTCAACTACAAAATAATAGTCTTCTCCCATTTTTATAACCATTGCCACCACCCACAAGGTGTATAAACAACAGCAATAAATAAGAATAAAATAAGATAATAGATACAAAACAAAAATGTGAAGAACATAAATCAATCAACTCTAATTTTCACATGTAGGACATTATGCAAGAGTGTGTGCATGGACATTGCAGATGTATTTCTCACATGTGCAGCACATAGTATTTGTTTTTCTGTCCTTCTTGGGGGGCAGAATTGGCATCTCCTCCTCTTGCCTGCCCCAGCTGCAGCCTCAGGTGGATCAGGACAAGATTCAGCCCCATGAATAGCTTTCATAAGCGCTGCAGAGGCTGCTGTGAGGGGGAGGTGCTCCCTTCTTTGAATGTGTGGGGTTACAAGTGCTTTTCCCAGCTGATCCAGGAACACCCTCCTCTTGTTCCGCTTATCAGGCATACAGGTAGGGTTGATCTTGTTCCATATCACGAAGGCATTGTATGAGGACACATCAATGATGTTATGGAAGATGACCAGAGGCCAGCCGGCAGTCATCCTCCTGCAGCTGTAAGTTCCAATGATCTTGTCCAGGTTGTCCACGCCTCCTTTGTTGTGGTTGTAGTCCAGGATGATGGCTGGCTTCCTGTCCTCACTATCACTGATCTCAGCAGTTTTGTGCAGTGTGCTCAGGAGGATCACATTCTTGTTCCTCTTTGGGAGGTAAGACACTAGAGAGGTGGTGGCGGTGAAGCCAAACTTTGATGAGAAGGCCTCTCTCCCCCTTGTTGCAAGGAGTGCAGGGGGAGCTCAGGCTTGTTCTTTCTAACTGTGCTAACCATGGTGATCTTCCTCTTCAGGAGCTGCTGGCTGAGTTCAATCAGTAGCACACATAATCTCTCATTGTGTGTGTGTGTGTGTGTGTGTGTGTGTGTGTGTGTGTGTGTGTGTGTGTGTGTGTGTGTGTGTGTGTGTGTGTGTGTGTGTGTGTGTGTGTGTGTGTGTGTGTGTGTGTGTGTGTGTGTGTGTGTGTGTGTGTGTTTTTTTTTGTGGTGTGTAAATGATTTTATAACTGCCGGGTCAAAAATGACCCTAAGACCATCTTTGTACCCTGGTGGTGTACAGCTTTCATGGAAATATGAACAAAGGCGATGTTTCACTTTTTCTAATGTTGGGGTCACTAGGAAAAGTCATCAAATTTCAAGTTGAAAAAATGTAACTTAGGGGGTTTTCTCTGCTGATAAACATAGTGGCGGGTCATTTTTGACCCTTAAGACAAAACAAGGGTTAAAGTGGCAATCAGCAGTTGAAATAGTAACAAAGGTTTCCCCGCCAATGTTAGAAAAAGCTGAGGGATAGCGCTGGAGAAATGTAACCACTCCCAATATCATAGACAGAGCTATGGATGCAAGGACTGACCCTCAATGATATCAAAATGATAGTTTTAGCCATGTTTTGAGGTTATACAGTGTTTGTTTACATTTTAATTGTTTCAAAACATGCTTATATTTTACGTTCTGATGATGTGTGACAGTCGAACTAAGCTCATGAGGCATTTATAAGTAATGTTCTTCAAGAAGCAATGTGATAGATTTACAAGTCTAAAAATGAATGTAACTACTGCAGATTGCCCCTTTAACAACTGGCTGTTTCTCCGTGCTGATTAGCTGTAGCACAGTTGTTTTTAATGAGTCTGGCAAAAAGCTAGTTTGGGAAATGAGACAGATGCTTAATTTTCTTTCTCTCTCCTCTGTGAATTGCCTGACTTTGGGTTATTGTGCCCAAACCATGGCAATAAAGTGACAGCTTTTTGTTGTATTACTACATTGGAGACAGTGGATAAGAACATTTATTGGGAGGCAAAGATTAGTGAGCTGTCATTCTGTTGTGCTGGAATGTTGGGGTCAGATTTGAGAACTTCTTTAAACGGATCACTGAGTTACTGTGCAGACATTTTTATTTAATCGACCTGGAAGACCTGGGCCCGGTGTCCCGATAGCAATGGAACTTAGGCTTACGAGTGTTCTAATACATCGTTCCTAGAACGACTGAAGATGTAACATGCGTTTCCCAAAACACCACACGGAGAGATACTGATAGGATCGTAAGAAAGGCAGCTCTGCTCTATGTATAGGATCAGCGATAACATTCGAATTATTCCACAATACTGACGACGAGATATTATCACCTATGGCTACAAATATTGAGGCGACTTATTATAATACTTACCCTATAATAATGCACTAAATCAACATCGCACATCACTTTGCACGTTATATATCATGAAATAAATTGAGGCAAAAATTACAGACAGTAGCATACAAATAGCTAAATAAAACTCAATTAAATTAACATGAAATTGATTTTAATATCATTGAATTATAAAGGTCTATGTAGCCTATACTGTATTTACATTTTAATACAGACATCTCAGATTTATGTCATTGGCTTGTTAGTAACAATGGCAAAGAAATTGGCAACTTTGTATTTGTAGCTGGTCACATTCATTCTGAAGTTATCTGCAGTCCCAGAAAGACAGATGAACATCTTGATTGGACTGAGGCAGTCATTAAATAACAAGCGTTTTTAAGAGCTACTTTAGTAACGATGGTTTTGGGAAACAGCTTGTAGATTAAACAATGCTCCTACCAAGGTACTAACAATGAACTTAGCCTTAAGATGCATTCGGGGAAACCGTGCCCAGGTGTGTTGAATTTAGGTAGTCACTGAACTGATCAATTAGCTCAGACAGTTGGTCAGGTGTGGTGCCTAGTTGGAAATAAATCCTGCAGCACTCCAGGAACAGGGTTGCCAACCCGTGGTGTAGCCCATCAGCAGAGGGTAAAATAATATTCTCTGTGGATCATAAAATATCTAACGCTCTTCATACATTTTCACATTTGGCCTTGGGGTTCGTCTTTGTCCAGGGACGTGCATGTATGTCTCACACACGGCCAAGGTAACCCCAGGTCCGACGGGACCGTAATGTGACGTAGCACAGACGCCCTTGCCATGTAAGTCCTAAAGACAGTCAAAGGTCATACAGCAGAGGAACAGAAGGCGAGGAGGTACTGATGAAGCTGGAGCAGCAGGCCCAGTGCTGCCCCTCTACTGTCACATCATCAGGCAGCTTGCCCTTAACGCCCTGCACTCTGTCCACTCTGGCCGGTAATGAGGGGACAGAGTGTGGTGCAGGACAGGAAGGAGGGAGGGGAAACATGCGACTCAGCATACAGTGTGTTGGTATAGGTCCACTAACTGCTGAGTGTGTCTGTCCAGAATGCCCCCTCCAGGCAGCTTGGCATTTGAAGAGCAGAGCAGGTGTCCAGAAGTCTGGCTGAGGCCGGACTGAGGATGCCCTCTCTCTCTCTTACTCTCTCTTCATCTCTCCCTCTCTATCTTCCTCTCTTACTTCATATTTTTCTCTCATTCTCTCTCTCTCTCTTCCTCTCTCTTCCTCATTCTCTCTATCTTTCTCTCTCTTCCTCGTTCTCTCTCTCTTTCACAAACATTGTCTGTTTGTCTCTCTTTCCCCATTCTCTCTCTTCCCTCTTTCTCTTCATCCATCTGTCTCTTTCTCTCCTTATTTCTTGCTCTACCATTTTTACGAATGTCACTTCCCAGGCACAGCGCCAAGGGAAATACACATTCTTTATGGGCATTGTCACGAGGACATTTCTATGTAACCATGAGGAAAATATAGTGCTTATTACAGTTCAGACAAATACATTAAACCAAAGTTTATACAACTTTATGGTCTGGTAAAGGTAAGTCTATTAAATGAAAAAGTAAACGCTCCAGCAACCTAGACTCAGGGGTAGACGTTACACAGTAAACGTACATTTGAATCTCTCCATTTATTATGCTATGTCACGTTTTGTATGATATGTTTTAAGTTGTGGATGTCCGTCATCCATTTTGTACGATATGTTACGAATTGCACTTCAGAGCCACCCAGGTCACCCTGCTCTCACACTCACTTTGGGTTCCGACACCTCCCAATTTACAAATAAAGCACTGGGGTTAGGGGTGTTGGGTTCTTATTTTTCAGAGTAAATAACACTAGAGAAGCTTTAACCAAGTTTAATCATTCCCCAAAGGTTCTGTACAGCTGTAAACAGACAGCAAAGGATTTCAGACATCACAGTTTATATGCATCCTACTTAAGACACTCCTCTTTCCCTCCAATCCTTACATTTTATGGCTCTCCACAGGAAAGAAGGTAACCAGATACCAACCCTGATTACTCCCTTAAAGGGGACTGACCTCACCTCCTGACCTCAACCCCTCCTTCACCTAATCCACAGATATCCATCAGTCTTCCCTATATCAACACATCGCTCTCCTCTCCTCCATCAAAGCCTTCTGGCTTTTACAAACTCTTTCTATTCAAGGCTTTGTCTCTATCATTTATTTAATATCTCAATGTTCAAAGTTTAGCCGATTCCAACAGTCCTTCCTCTTGAACAATAGCATCCTAATGTTCACTTTACATAAACTTGGAAATTACTTAAATGTATAAACAATGATAATAAAACATGAATATTTTTTTTTAAATGATTATAAAACATGAATTAAACAAACAAATGAACAAACAATGAACAACCAGTCACCGCGAGGTATAGAAATTCAGACATATGGCCTCTATACTATGAACCCACAAATGTATTCCCATCTATCATCACATAACAAAATGCCATTCCAGCTGAATCTGCCGTCTTGTTCAATGGCAGATGGAGCGGCTGTGGTTTCTCCACTCCTCCCTTCTGGTTCCTAAGAGAGTAATAGCACAAGACTTGGAAAGCAACAAAAAAACACACACACACATAACAGCATTAAAATCGTGTTAAGATATTCACAATTAACTATGAATGACAACTCAAAGTTTGATGACATGACAATTCCCACTCTCTCTTATCCTGTCTATGCCTTCAGGATACTTTTCTGCTGAGCTTGGCAAAAATGGAAGCGCTAAAAAGACTCCTCATGCTTACACCCAGTCTTCCCCATCAGACTACAGGATCCAAGAGGACCCATTCTAGGACCCATTCTATGTTAATAGTCAATCTATCGTCTTTACATGGTTCATTAACCATCAGAGCAACCAACACTAAAATGGTGACGATTAAAATCGCTCCCAGACCAATCCCAACTGCTTGTCTACAGTGGACTCTACACTTTCTCTCTCGCTTTAATTCCGCTTCAGCTATCACGGCGACTTCTAGCTCACCCATTATGCTGCGGGATCTCGCTTCACGTGAGAAGTGTGAAGCCACTGAGGAGAGGCTGTGGTCTTCACCGCTGCGGGTGCAGTTAGTAGTACGGTGTGTGGTCCCGACCAACGCCGTCCCAACACCCCCGCCTGGTGGATTTTGATGTACACTCGATCTCCAGAAGTTAGCCCGTGCTCTCGGTTATCTCCTGGTGCCTGTTCATCATGTGCAGCTTTCACCTGGGAATATACACACTGCAACGCATGGGTCATTATCTGACAATATGATAACATAAATTCTCCCATTATTGCCAAGTCACTAATTTGTGACATGTGAATAACAGCCCCTGGAACCCTCATCGGTCTGCCAGTCACCACTTCGTGTGGCATGAGTCCAGTAGTGGCGGTAATTGACACCCTCATTGACATCAGTACCACGGGTAAATTCGTAACCCAGTTTTTCCCTTCAGTACCTAAAGTCTTGGCCAATTTCTCCTTAATCGAGCGATTCTGATGCTCCGTAATCCCTGCCGCTTGCGGCCTATACGGACAATGAAAAGCATGGAAGATTCCCAAAGCCTTACATACCGCCTGTAGCACTTTAGAAGTGAAATGCGTTCCTTGATCGGAATCTAATGTCCGAAATAAGCCGCATCTCAGTATCACCTCCCTCAACAAAGTTTGTGCCACAAAGTTCGCTGATGCTGTGGAAGTTGCAAATAATTCCATCCATCTTGAAAATCTGTCCACCACCAATGCATGGGTCTTCCCCTTGCTTCGAGGGATAAAGTCAATCTGCAATGATGTGAACGGTCCTTCCGGGCAGGGGTTGCTGTCGGGTAGGACTAGGCATTGTTGGTGCAATATTATGTTGTGCACATATCACACACCTTTTAACCTGTTAGGGCTAGGGGGCAGTATTGACACGGCCGGATAAAAAACGTACCCGATTTAATCTGGTTACTACTCCTGCCCAGTAACTAGAATATGCATATAATTATTGGCTTTGGATAGAAAACACCCTAAAGTTTCTAAAACTGTTTGAATGGTGTCTGTGAATATAACAGAACTCATATGGCAGGCAAAAACCTGAGAAGATTCCAAACAGGAAGCGCCATCTCTGACAAGTTGTTGTTCATCTTGGCTCTTTTTATTGAAGACTGAGGATCTTTGCCGTAACGTGACACTTCCTACGGCTCCCATAGGCTCTCAGAACCCGGGAAAAAGCTGAATGATATCGAGGCAGCCTCTGGCTGAAACACATTATCGCGTTTGGATAGTGGCTGGTCAGAGTACTCTGAGACTCACGCTCGTGCACGAGGGCACGAGATGTATTTATTTTCTCTCTCTTTGTACGTATACAGGCTTTCCCGGTCGGAATATTATCGCTTTTTTATGAGAAAAATTGCATAAAAATTGATTTTAAACAGCGGTTGACATGCTTCGAAGTACGGTAATGGAATATTTAGACATTTTTTGTCACGAAATGCGCCATGCTCGTCACCCTTATTTACCCTTTCGGATAGTGTCTTGAACGCACGAACAAAACGCCGCTATTTGGATATAACAATGGATTATTTGGGACCAAACCAACATTTGTTATTGAAGTAGAAGTTCTGGGAGTGCATTCTGACGAAGAACAGCAAAGGTAATAACATTTTTCTTATAGTAAATCTGACTTTGGTGAGTGCTAAACTTGCTGGGTGTCTAAATAGCTAGCCCTGTGATGCCGGGCTATCTACTGAGAATATTGCAAAATGTGCTTTCACCGAAAAGCTATTTTAAAATCGGACATATCGAGTGCATAGAGGAGTTCTGTATCTATAATTCTTAAAATAATTGTTATGTTTTTTGTGAACGTTTATCGTGAGTAATTTAGTAAATTCACCGGCAGTGTTCGGTGGGAATGCTAGTCACATGCTAATGTAAAAAGCTGTTTTTTGATATAAATATGAACTTGATTGAACAAAACATGCATGTATTGTATAACATAATGTCCTAGGATTGTCATCTGATGAAGATCATCAAAGGTTAGTGCTGCATTTAGCTGTGGTTTGGGTTTATGTGACATTATATGCTAGCTTGAAAAATGGGTGTCTGATTATTTCTGGCTGGGTATTTACATTTACATTTTAGTCATTTAGCAGACGCTCTTATCCAGAGCGACTTACAGTAGTGAATGCATACATTTCATACAATTTTTTTTCTCCGTACTGGTCCACCGTGGGAAACGAACCCACACCCTGGCGTTGCAAACACCATGCTCTACCAACTGAGCCACACAGGACCAGAGAAGAATGGCAGAAACTCCCCAAATACATGTGCGCCAAGCTTGTAGCGTTATACCCAAGAAGACTCGAGGCTGTAATCGCTGCAAAAGGTGCTTCAACAAAGTACTGAGTAAAGGGTCTGAATACTTTAGTAAATGTATTATTTCATTTTTTATTTTTAATAAATTGGCAAAAAATTCTAAAAACCTGTTTTTGCTTTGTCATTATGTGGTATTTAGGTCTGAAGGTCTGAATACTTTCCGAATGCACTGTATATAACTTCTACATATAAAATGTAAATTCCATTATAATATACTTATGAAAAATATATTCCATGTACAATTAATTACCCAGTGGAAAACTGAACATGAAAAAAAATACAATAATTAAGCAACAGATATAACATGACAATACAAGCAACAAACCCAATTCAATGTGAGCTTAATTTTGGTATAAAGTGATTAATCAAATGTGTGTGTGGGTCACCAGCCTGAGGGTGTGTGCGTGCATGTGCGTGGGTGTGTTTAGCTCACCAGCCTGAGGATGGCCAGTCAGACATACATAACACGTTAACCACCATTCAAACATCCTATACCAAATGTTGCTTTGTCAAAAGGCACACAATTCTTTCACACCTATGCCCACTTAATCTTTTCCCCTCCACCTTTGGTTTAATGATCCCTCATTTTCCATAGAACTTCTTGTTGAGGAGGAAGATGAGCAGGTTGACGTTGACGTTGACTTTGGCTTTGTCAAACATCTTCATTCATGGGTACTCTGCTGACATAATCTAATGTTTTGCTTTCGTTGTAAAGCCTTTTTTAAATCGGACAGTGTGGTTAGATTACCGAGAGTCTTGTCTTTAAAATGGTGTAAAATAGTCATATGTTTGAGAAATTGAAGTAATAGCATTTCTAAGGTATTTGAATAACGCGCCACGGGATTACACTGGCTGTTGAGTAGGTGGGACGCAAGCGTCCCACCTAGCCCATAGAAGTTAACCCAGTACCGAAATGTTCCTAACACGCCCTTTCCCACCACGTCGTCTTGAACTGAGAGTACATGTTCACAGCCGATTGATGAGTTGGTCCATGATAGATTTCAGAAAGAGTAACATGTACCCCACTTGGTGCCACAGGACTTCCAGTGGTACGGTTATACCACAACCCTTCAATGTCTACTTGACACCCCTGCTCTAACCACTCCCACATTTCTTTCTTGTTAGTTTGCTTTTGTTAATCTATTAGACTCACAATCCCAGCCTTCGTATTCACAATATTTACATGTGGTTCTGTAACACTTTCTCTCGCCAAGGCAGCCGCCTTAGCCATTTCATCTGCTCTACGATTACTTATGGCTATTTTATCTGTGCGACTAGTATGAGCTTCACATTTCACCACTGCTAATTTATTGGGCAACTGACATGCTTCTAATAATGCCTCTACCTCTAGTTCATTTTTTATTGGTGTTCCTGTCGCTGTTAACATGCCCCTTTGTGACCACAATGTACCGAAATCATGAACTACTCCAAATGCATACCGAGAATCTGTGTATATTGTTACATTCTCCCCTTCTGACAACCTACAAGCCTCGGCCAGTGCATGTAACTCCGCCCCCTGGGCTGACACTGAGGCTGACATTGGGCCAGCCTTCACTACTCCTCTGTCATCACACACAGCGTAACCCCTACCTCTCTTCCCTGCGGTGGTCATGTAACTAGAGCCATCTGTATACAATACTTTTCCCGATTCTAATGCTGTCTCTTGCAAATCAGGCCTAGGTTTTGGAGTAATCTGATCTGGGTTACATGTATGTGATTCACCTTCCCCGGGTAACAGCATTAACCTGTCTGGGAAACGTGGGACGTTTGCGTCGCACCCTAGTCAACAGCCAGTGGAATCGCGTCGCGCGAAATACAAATACCTCATAAATGCTATAACTTCAATTTCTCAAACATATGACTATTTTACACCATTTTATAGATACACCTCTCCTGAATCGAACCACGTTGTCCGATTTCAAAAAGGCTTTACAGCAAAAGCAAAACATTAGATTATGTTAGGAGAGTACCCTGCCAAAAATAATCACACTGCCATTTTCAAAGCAACTAGCATGCATCACAAATACCCAAAACACAGCTGGACAACATAATATTTGATACATTATGAATATGGTATTCAGGTGAGGTTATCTATGAGATTATCGGTTTACTGTTGTGCGCATTCAGTTTGCCTACAAAATAGATGATATATATATTATGAGTTGAGCACTTTTTCATTAAAGGGGACCTGTCCTAAATTGTAGATAAATACATCTATTTAAAATGGGAGTGCTCTTAAAGGGGCCCTTGGATTGTTGTGCTCTTGTGATGATGAATGAAAGGCCTTAGAGGAGCGCTGTGTGCAGTAATAATCCTTGGCGGTGGCACTAACCTTTGACAATCTTCATCAGATGACACTCCTAGCACATCATGTTACACAATACATGCATTTTTTGTTTGATAAAGTTCATATTTATATATAAAAACAGCATTTTACATCGGCGCGTGACGTTCAGAAAATATTTTCCCTCAAATGCTTCCGGTGGATCAGCGCTACAATTTACAAAATTACTATTCGAAAACATTGGTAAAATATAATATTGTCATTCAAAGAATTATAGATTAACATCTCGTGAATGCAACCGCATTGCCAGATTTAAAAATAACTTTACTGGGAAATCACACTTTGCAATAAACGAGGTGCTATGCTCAGAAAAATAGGCTAGGCGATACAGGTTAGCGCCATCTTGGACTCATTTAAAATCAAATATACTTTGTAAATATTCACTTACCTTTGATTATCTTCATCAGAAGGCACTTCCAGGAATCCCAGGTCCACAACAAATGTAGTTTTGTTCGAAAAAGTTAATAATTTATGTCCCAATAACTTCTTCTTGTTAGCGCGTTCCGAAGGCTACTCATAACGTACGAAGCACGCGGGACTTGTCCTCACGAATGTGCAAAAAAAATGTATTTACGTTCGTTCAAACATGTCAAACGTTGTATAACATAAATCTTTAGGGCCAATCAGAACTTCAATAATATTCAAGGCGGACGATTGCATTTTCTTACTAAACGTTTCAGAACAAGAGAGTACCCACGGGCACATGCATCATAGTAGTAATGGCCCTCCCTCTATGACAAACTTTCCAGGCCTCTCGTTCGGTCAGTTTTTACCGGAGAAGACTCAAACCACTTTGTAAAGACTGTTGACATCTAGTGGAAGCGTTAGGGAGTGCTAAATGAATCCTAACTCACGTTGTGTTTCATAGGCAAAGGGTTGAAAGTGATTCCACAAATCAGATTTCCACTTCCTGTTAGGATTTGTCTCAGGGTTTTGACTGCCATATGAGTTCTGTTATACTCACAGACACCATTCAAACAGTTTTAGAAACTTCAGAGTGTTTTCTATCCAAATCTACTAATTATATGCATATTCTTGTTTCTGGGTAAGAGTAGTAACCAGTTTAAATCGGGTACGTTTTTTATCCGGCCGTGAAAATACTGCCCCCTATCCCCAACAAGTTAACGACGCAGGATTCAAAGTTCCTATCTTATGAAATTGTAGATTTTGCCCATTTAACGTTAACCTGTTAGGGCTAGGGGGCAGTATTGACACGGCCGGATAAAAAACGTACCCGATTTAATCTGGTTACTACTCCTGCCCAGTAACTAGAATATGCATATAATTATTGGCTTTGGATAGAAAACACCCTAAAGTTTCTAAAACTGTTTGAATGGTGTCTGTGAGTATAACAGAACTCAAATGGCAGGCCAAAACCTGAAAAGATTCCATGCAGGAAGTGGCCTGTCTGAGAAGTTGTGTTTCATCTTGGCTCTTTTTATTGAAGACTGAGGATCTTTGCTCTAACGTGACACTTCCTACGGCTCCCATAGGCTCTCAGAGCCCGGGAAAAAGCTGAACGATATCGAGGCAGCCTCTGGCTGAAACACATTATCGCTTTTGGCAAGTGTCCGATCAGAGTACTATGGGCTTAGGCGCGTGCCCGAGTCGACCGAATGCTTTATTTTCTTTCGTCTGTTTACCTAAACGCAGATTCCCGGTCGGAATATTATCGCTTTTTTATGAGAAAAATGGCATAAAAATTTATTTTAAACAGCGGTTGACATGCTTCGAAGTACGGTAATGGAATATTTCAAAAAATTTTGTCACGAATTGCGCCATGCTCGTCACCCTTATTTACCCTTTCAGATAGTGTCTTGAACGCATGAACAAAACGTCGCTGTTTGTATATAACTATGGATTATTTTGAACCAAACCAACATTTGTTATTGAAGTAGAAGTCCTGGGAGTGCATTCTGACGAAGACAGCAAAGGTAATAACATTTTTCTTATAGTAAATCTGACTTTGGTGAGTGCTAAATTTGCTGGGTGTCTAAATAGCTAGCCCTGTGATGCCGGGCTATCTACTGAGAATATTGCAAAATGTGCTTTCACCGAAAAGCTATTTTAAAATCGGACATATCGAGTGCATAGAGGAGTTCTGTATCTATAATTCTTAAAATAATTGTTATGCTTTTTGTGAACGTTTATCGTGAGTAATTTAGTAAATTCACCGGCAGTGTTCGGTGGGAATGCTAGTCACATGCTAGTCACATGCTAATGTAAAAAGCTGTTTTTTTATATAAATATGAACTTGATTGAACAAAACATGCATGTATTTTTTAACATAATGTCCTAGGGTTGTCATCTGATGAAGATCATCAAAGGTTAGTGCTGCATTTAGCTGTGGTTTGGGTTTATGTGACATTATATGCTAGCTTGAAAAATGGGTGTCTGATTATTTCTGGCTGGGTACTCTGCTGACATAATCTAATGTTTTGCTTTCGTTGTAAAGCCTTTTTGAAATCGGACAGTGTGGTTAGATTAACGAGAGTCTTGTCTTTAAAATGGTGTAAAATAGTCATATGTTTGAAAAATTGAAGTTTTTGCATTTTTTTGGTTTTTGAATAACGCGCCACGGGATTACACTGGCTGTTACGTAGATGGGACGATTTGGTGCCACCTACCCTAGAGAGGTTAACTCCCATTTTGTCCGTCTTGCACTAGTAACATGTTGTGCTTTCGTTCTGTTCACTATGGTTGCTACTGCGTGTGGAACATACAAATCTACTTTTTGACCCATTGTAATGGAAGCCGTGTTATGCAACCCCATTTCAGTCGCCTGTACCGCCCTAAGGCATGGTGGCATTCCCTTTGCCACCGAGTCTAGCGATTTACTCCAGTACATTACTGGTCTCTCTCTACCCCCATGAGTTTGCATAACCACCACGCTACAATGTCCTTCTTGTTCATGAAGAAACATTTTAAAAGGTAATTTTAGGTTTGGCAATCCCAATGCTGGCGCTTGACACAATTGCTTCTTTAACTCGACAAACGCTTCCTCACACTCTTGATTCCACTCTATCCTTCCCCCGTTTCGTCAACTCTGTAAGTGGCTTAGCAATTTCAGAGAATGACAGAATAAAATGTCTAACAAAATTGAAGACTCCTAATGTTTTCCTGAGCGTGCGAGGAGTGTTTGGCCGTGCCAAAGAACGCATTGGGTTGGGACTTACTCGCTATGAGGCTTACCCTCCACAGGATCTATCCTGCTTGGGACTTATGAGACTTACCCTCCACAGGATCTATCCTGCTCGGGACTTATGAGACTCACCCTCCACAGATCTATTCTGCTCGGGACTTACTCGCTATGAGACTTACCCTCCACAGGATCTATCCTGCTCGGGACTTTCTCACTATGAGACTTACCCTCCACAGGATCTATCCTGCTCAGGACTTACTCTTTACTTATATGGTACTAGCATATACCACAAAGCTACGACCGGTCGTTACACAATGGGCCTGCCGAATTAACTCAGTGTCTCGAGGTCCGTATCCTATAATTATTCAGCCTACGATTCTCATCTCCCCAAGATGTCTAAATGAGTGGTAACAGGTGTAGGAACTTGCCTACTTTATATGCTGTGCCGGCTCCTTTTCCACTGATCTGGACTCTTTGGTTTGATTAAAGATCGTGGTGAATCCTGTCGACAACGCCAATGGTTGGGTTCTTATTTTTCAGAGTAAATAACTCACGGACACTAGAGAAGCTTTAACCAAGTTTAATCATTCCCCGAAGGTTCTGTACAGCTGTAAACAGACAGCAAAGGATTTCAGACATCACAGTTTATATGCATCTTACTTAAGACACTCCTCTTTCTATCCAATCCTTACATTTTATGGCTCTCCACAGGAAAGAAGGTAACCAGATACCAACCCTGATTACTCCCTTAAAGGGGACTGACCTCACCTTCTGACCTCAACCCCTCCTTCACCTAATCCACAGATATCCATCAGTCTTCCCTATATCAACACGTCGCTCTCCTCTCCTCCATCAAACACATTCCAAAGCCTTCTGGCTTTTTACAAACTCTTTCTATTCAAGGCTTTGTCTCTGTCATTTATTTAATATCTCAATGTTCAAAGTTTAGCCGATTCCAACAGGGGTTAAGGTTAGGGTTAAGAGTTATGGTGGGGATTAAGGTTATGGTTAGTTGCAAAGTAGCTAAAAAAGTAGTAAGTAGTTGCAAAGATGCTAATTTGTTTGTGAGGAGATTCATACACACAACCTTTGCGTTGGAGGGTCACAAATGTACATTTACTATATTATGTCTAGTCTTTGAGGCCAGGCTGAAGAAAGGGCATTCTACAGAGGCTGCATTCAATTTACACTATTTTCCACAAGGTCTTCAGTTCAGTGATTCCAAACATTATTGCGGAGTAATATGTCTAAAAATGAAAACGCCTCTAGGTGAAAATGTTTGCGTGCAGGGAGTCCAGGATGTAAGTGAATGATATATTACTGTTTGTTGGCTAATTGATATGGACCTTAGCCACACAGACTGAAGTGCAGTCCGAACTTCATAAGTCATGTTTGAAGTGCAGTCCGGAATCCATAAGTCAGCTGCATTCATCATTAGCAGAGGCTTACGCTGTAAACAGGCCACAGTCATTACCAAGTCTAATTACATCTGGGTCCAAGGTCTCGCTGCACACCCCACTGCCAGACGTCAGGAACAGGGCAGAGCCAAGGTAACACACACAGATGCGGCCCTTAATTAAAGCCAACGTCAGTCAACTCACACAGAGAGGGAACTTTTTTGTTTTGCTTCCTTGTTTCGGTTACATGAATTACCAACTGTGATTGGAATTTATTAATGGGACAATTTAGTAAGAGTGGGCAGAAAGATGCTGTCGATCTTATACTATCGTGGTACGGGCATTGGCCCACAAAACCTTAGAGTGATTATGTGACATCACGGTGACAGTGTGGTGACTCACAGGTCTAGGATCTAAGTGTAGCAAGTATTGTTGGTCATGGACGCTGGTGGTATTGACAGGATGCTGTGTGATGATGTCTAGCTCTAATTAGTGTAGAAGGTAGGCCTCTTTAACAGCACATACCCATGCCAGATCAATGATCTCCACCAGTCACCATCACCAGCCCTGTCACATTCAGAGTGATGATGTGATGACATCCTGCGTCAGCTGAAGATGAGGTGAAGATGAAAATGTAACGAGGTAGGGCAGCATTAGAGAGACGGCACGAGACCATGCCTTGGAGAGACATGTAGTATAATAAAGACAGACTTAGAATGCCTTAATCAATTAAAGAAAGTGAGAGAAAAAGGAGTGTGAGGCGTTTATGGGGTAAATGCAAACATCCATTACAATAAAAACACCATCAATAAAGCATTTTAAAGACTGGCCCTGGCAACATAAAGACATTTACTGCCCCTTGTTGCCACTACAGAATTTCCTCCCCCTCTCCTCTCTCCTCTCTCACTCTTTCACACGCCTTCTCCTCTATGTCACACAGGGGATATAATTGCAATAATGCAATTTGGTTTGGAAGTGGATGCTGAGAATAATTGGGTCCAACCCAGAGAAAACATCTAATGATTTAGCTGTGCCAGTGGCTATAGTGGAATGCTAGTCATTTCAATGTTATTGAGCTCATTTCTTCTGAGTCTTTGTACATCGTTTTTGTGTCAACACAGAGGAGGGATGGCCATGAGGCTAGGTGGATGATGTAACCCACGCACATACAACCATATTACGCACACACCTCTGTGACTACTGCGGTCCTTCTTGAAGTACCGTGCCAATCCTCGTCTTCCCAACTGAATTTTATGATTTTCTAACTAAATTCCCAAAAGTGGTTATTGTCAGCTAAAAAGTTAAACATCACGCGTAAATAGAAATGATACCGTATTGGTTCACTTCTTGGAATAGAGTAATTCATATGATTAGTCATGGACCAGAGCAGACAGACAGTCAGTTCAAAGGGTTTGCCAAGTTTAGCCCAGAGTGACTGTCTGTTTTGTATCAATGCGTTTTTGGGCATAGGGCATCAGTACACAGGGGAAAGCTTTCATGTGACTCCCAGGGACATCATGCCAAGTGTATCTGTATAATCAGGAAACCTACGCTAATGGGGTATGGTGGTCCATAGAAAGGTCCATAGTTATGAATTCTGGAGAGAAGAGACTGCATCGATTCCTGCGCAGAGGAGTTTGGTCACACCACGCCATTTCAGCATGGAGAATTGGGTAATATTTGGTAAATACGTTGATCAATGAGATTCCAGAAGTTTGTTGAATTTCCAAAGTGTTGTCACTGTGCTTTCAATCATCTGAAAGCACAATCACATTTCTATAGAAAATCTATGTCAGATCTTTGGTTTAGTTGTAACCTAAATGTGTTATCATTGCGCTTTCAGCAATCTAAAAGCACACCAAAGATCAAATGGGAATACATTTTGTTTATTTATACATCAACTTAATGTGCTCACACTGTGCTTCATCTAATAGCAGAACCAAATGACTTGGATTGCAATTGAGATTATTAAAGTAAATGGTGATAGTGATCAATGTCGTTTGAGAGTCTGTGCTGATTATTATAGCAATTGTGAAGATCTCCACAGACCTGCGACCCTAAACATGCACGTGTTCTATGATTACATAAGAAGACATTTATTGTTGCAGTAACCTCAAAATATGGCCATGGATGTGTTATTCATTTTAAGGTTGAATAAATACTGTTACATTTGTTTGTAAACCTTAACTATTAGGCTATTTACTGTCTTACAAATGATTCTTTTTTAAATTGTTGCCTGGTTGACAACACAACCAAATATCAACATTTAAAGGAGATGTATCTACTGCTTGGATAGTTCCACATGAGCCACTGACTCATCCTATTATTTGACTTTTATTTTGGGTTTAGTTGGAGAAGTGTATCCAACATACAGTATTATTTGTCAACTTGCCGATAAGTTAATAGACTATATGCAGTATTGCAAAACTGATATTGAGTTGTGTTTGGTTGTCAACACAACCAAATATCTACTGAGTCTGACTTTAATTCCAGTTTGTCTACAAATGAATAATTGATATGTTCGAGTCGGGACTAAATCAAATCAAATCCAACTTTTAATGCCCTTTAAATACAGTTTTGATTTGATCTTATTCTTTAACGTTGATTTTTGGTTGAGATGGAGACGTGGATGGAGAAGCTTGAAACCGTTGGCCTATACGCATTGTTATTTTTAGTTGAATCCTGGGCTGAATTGAAACAATAGCTGTTGATGACTTCTCTAATGCTATATGACATGTGATTGACAAAGTATGGTTCCATTTAATTTGCTCTGTTGAGCCTACACTTTGGAATGACTTTGGAATGACTTCGATTGCAACAGTGAATCTATAATCTGGAGATTTCTAAATAAGCATTGTCAAGATAACACATTGGTAGTGTCAGTAACAAACATCAAAGCTAAGCAGGTTAAAATCCTGAATGGGAGAGCGAAGGGCTAGCTGTAGATAGATCAACTCTCCAGTAGGACATGCTGCCCAGTTTATGGTGGATATTACGTTGAATATCTGACATTGTTTCAAAGGTACAAATTGTATATATTTTCTACAAGGTTTGTCTATGTTGAACATTGGTTACCATGAAGACATAATTCTATTGTTTAAATGTGACCTTCAAATTTAAACAGATTATGTTGATGACCTTTCAAATCCAATCCAGTTTTCCACATAGATTCCACGTCACAATACATTGACAAATTATGTTCAAACAACATTGATTTAACCAGTTTGTGCCCGGTGGGGAGAGACTGTCAACATTCCATCAACTTCAACAAACTTGTGGCTGTCTTTTTGAGTGTGTGAAAATAGGTTGGAATCTCAATGTACAGTATCTACCAAATATGACCCAATTCTCCACGTTGAAATGATGTGGTGTGCCCAGTGGGTTTGCTTTAACTGTCTGTCTCCCTCCCTTTGTATCTGTTCTGTCTCCCCCAGCCTTCCCTCCTCACTTTCTCTCTCTCTCTCTCTCTCTCTCTCTCTCTCTCCCTCTCCCTCTCCCTCTCCCTCCCTCCTCATCTCTCCATCCCTCTCTCTCTCTCTTTACCGCCATCTGTTCCTTTGTTTTTCTCTCCTGTGTGCTGTTGCTATTTACCATTCTGGCAAGTTGGAGCATAGTGGCAACCACACAGTTTCAGACAGAAAAACAGACCAAATGAGACCAGGAAGAGCAGTGGAAGACAGAGAGGTAGAGAAAAGGACCCAAAGATATGGAGTGAGTGAAGCAAAAAGTAGGACTGGAGAGAGTCATAAAGGCGGAAATGAAAGATAAAGAGGGTGGGAAGCATTTGATAACACTAGCAGAGAGAAAGCCTTGCTCCTACCCCCTCTCCCGGCCAGAATCAATGCTCCAAAATCCCCCAAAGCCAGATCCTCTACAGCCAGTAAATTGTTCAGCCTGTCTCTTTTGTAGAACCACTACTGATTACAAGGATTGTGTGGCCATTTGTAAATGTTTATTTGCTTGCTATTCCCCCTCCCCACCATGCCCCTGTTTATTACACAGTTATTTGTCATGTCCTGTCCTGCCCTGTTTTGCCCTACATACACCTCTTCAGACTGGTCACCTGACAAGGCATCTGTCAGGCAATGAGGCAGGCAGGCACGCACGCGGTGGTGGAAGTTCAGGGTGCCAGTCATTGCCCATAGAGCCAGAGAGAGGGCCAGACAGGGGGGTCAGGGCCTGGGCAAGGGGGCTGCATCTGCCTGCCATGCTCACTGGCCCTGCCACAACACCCTGTCTAAATGACTACCGCCCCGTAGCACTCACATCTGTAGCCATGAAATGCTATGAAAGAAAGGTCATGGCTCACTTCAATACCATCATCCCAAACACACTGGACGCACTCCAATTCGCGTACCGCCGCAACAGATCCACAGATGACAAGATCTCTATTGCACTCCACACTGCCCTCTCCCACTTGGACAAGAGGAACACCTACACTCTTAGAAAAAAAGGTTCCAAAAGGGTTCTCTTCGGCTGTCCCCATAGGAGAACCTTTTTTAGTTCCAGGTAGAATCATTTTTGGTTCCAGGTAGAACCCTTTCAGGTTCCATGGAGAACCCTCTGTAGAAATGGTTCTACATGGAACACAAAAGGGTTCTACCTGGAACCAAAAGGGTTCTACCTGCAACCAACAAGGTTTATTCAAAGGATTATCATATGGGGACAGCCGAAGAACCCTTTAAGGTTCTAGATAGCACCTTTTTTTCTAAGAGTGTATGTGAGAATAGTGTTCATTGACTACAGCTCAGCGTTCAACACCATGGTGCTCATCACTATGCTCAGGACTCTGGGACTGAACAACTCCCTCTGCAACTGGATCCTGTACTTCCTGACGGGCCGCCCCCAGGTGGTAAGGTTAGGTAACAACACATGCTTACGCTCAACACGGGGGGCCTCTCAAGGGTGCGTGCTTAATCCCCTCCTGTACTCCTTGTTAACCGATGACTGCGTGACTCCCACACCATCATTAAGTTTGCTGATGAAACGACGGTGGTTGGCTTGATCACCGATGATGATGAGACATCCTACAGAGATTAGGTCAGAGACCTGGCAGTGTTGTGCCAGGACAACAACCTCTCCCTCACCGTGAGCAAGACAAAGGAAATGGAGGGCCGAGCACACCCTCATCCACATCGACGAGGCTGTAGTAGAGCGGGTCAGCAACTTCTAGTTCCTTGGTGTCCACGTCCCTAATGATCTATCATGTTCCACACACACCAGCACAGTCATACAGTAGGTACGACAACACTTCTTCTACCTCAGGAGGGTGAAGAGATTTGGCATGGGCCCTAAGATCCTCATAAAGTTCTACAGCTGCACCATCGAGAGCATCGAGGTTAGAGCGAACGGCCCAGTACATCACTGGCTCCCTGCCATCCAGGACTTCTATACCAGACGGTGTCAGAGGAAGCCCTAAAAGATTCCAGCCACCCAAGTCATAGACTGTTCTCTCTGCTACCGCACGTCAAGCGGTACCGATGCCCCAAGTCTGGAACCAACAGGACCCTGAACAGCTACTACCCCCAAGACATATGACTGCTAAATAGTTAAATAGTTAACCAACCTGGACTATCTGCATTGACATTCTTTTGACTCATCACATACGCTGCTATTACTGTTTATTATCTATCCTGTTGCCTTGCCACTTTCTAGTGGAAGCCGTAGGTGTTGCGAAATGAATCCTTTCTCACTATGGTATCTATAAAACAATGACACTAAATAGTACAGTCACAAAATTCACATTTTTTTAAAATCTATTTTTCACAGGTTTTTGCCTGCAATATGAGTTTTGTTATACTTACAGACACCATTCAAACTGTTTTAGAAAATTCAGAGTGTTTTCTATCCGAATGTGTTAATAATATGCATATCCTAGCTTCTGAGTTGGTGTAGGAGGCAGTTAAAAATGGGCACATATTTTTTTCAAAATGTCTCAATACTGCCCCCGAGCCCCAACAGGTTAAATAGTTAACCAACCTGGACTATCTGCATTGACATTCTTTTGACTCATCACATACGCTGCTATTACTGTTTATTATCTATCCTGTTGCCTTGCCACTTTTTCCTACCTATATGTACATATCTACCTCCATTACCTCATATTCCTGCACATCAACTGGGTACTGCTACCTCGTGTCTGTAGCTAAGTTATCATTACTCATTGTGTATTTATTCCTGTTGGGAAGGGCCCGTAAGTAAGCATTTCACTGTTTATGTCACGTGTGCTCCCTCTAGGTCACCAGGCTGCTCGTTATGGTGCACACCTTTAACCATCGTTACGAGCACCTGCGCGTCATCAGACTCACCTGGACTCCATCACCTCCCTGATTACCTTCCCTACATATGTCACTCCCTTTGGTTCCTTCCCCGGCATTATTGTTTCTGTTCCAGTGTTGAGTCTGTGCGTTGTTCGTGTTTCTTGTTTTGTTTTATGTTGCATTTATTTATTAAAACACTCACTTCCTGAACTCATTCGATTTGTTTTAAATGACTGACACTGACCAGAATACCAATCCACACGATATTACATTGGACTAGAAGACAACAGGGGTGTTTAGTCACGCTCTGCCTATTTCACCTACTGCCTGAATATACAAGCCTTTTCTCCACCCCATGCAATAGAGTGGAGACGTTGCCAAAAAATCATTAATTTGGTAAATAAGGAAGAGGTATCAGCCATACTGGGTATTAATTATGAATAATGCATGCTACTTGTGCGTTGTTGTCACCGGTAAAAACATTAAAACGCTTGCTTGCAAACCTCTATTTTGCATTAACTGCAGTCATTTTCCTGGCTATTTCTTTTGCTATTTATCTGTATTATTGCCCTGGGTTGTCCTGTTCTTGTGTTTTCTCATATCATGTGACACACTGTTTGACTATGATGTAGTACGACAGTAAATCCTCTTTCCACAAATTAGAGGCATGCTAGATTCACAGGTGGTGGACTGCAAGTCATGTACAGTACATTTGGATTCACTGACTACACACAGTGTAAACAGACATACTGGCACGCAAACATAAGTTGTGTTCGTTATTGTGTACTGTAGATCTGTGCTTTGCAGCTCATTTAAATGAACATAGTACATTTTGCAGAATGATCTTATCATACTTTTTTAATCTAAATTCACTGTGTCTGTCATAAACCATACGGCTAAGGCTTGAAGAGGCATTGTCTGTTTTCATTATGGTGTTCTGAAGCTGTCACTCTGGTAAAACTCAGCATGTTGACTTACAGCGCTTGTCACGAACCTGAAAGAATGGTGAGTGAAAATAGTGGTGACCTCTGTTGTGCTGTGATTGATGTGATTTTACAGATGTACCATTTTCACAGTCACTATCATAAGCGTACACATGCAACACTGGAAAACGAATGCAGACACATATGCAAACACACACACACACACACACACACACACACACACACACACACACACACACACACACACACACACACACACACACACACACACACACACACACACCACACACACACACACACACACACACACACACACACACACACACACACACACACCATGCACACTTCACACACCCTGATCATACCCCATCTGAATTACAAATTAGTTTTATTCTCTGTATCCCTCCCTGGCACACACAAACAACACTGTAACAACAAATTCCTCTCTGACTGCTTAAATCCTATTGGACACGCTGGCAGTACCCAGTTAATATTCATGTAGCTCCTGCACACACGCCACTGCAGGGCTCCGCTTTATCGGTGCTGGTCACATTGGCACCTCTTCTGGCAGCGCCAAAGCTCCCAGGCTCTGGCCATGCTAATGTAGCAGCCTGCTCCAACAATGGCCCAGGTCAATGGAGCCTCCAGTCGCTAATTGCTTTGGTTTGGAGAGATAACAGAGTTTGATGACGCAGCAGCGAGAGGTTCTGGGAGCAGACAGCGAGGGGAGATGAACTTAATGAATCCTCAGTCACTCCAGCGTTAATAGCATTCCCTCGCCGGCCACCACCGCTGTGCAAATTCATCATAAAAGCTCCTGATTGTTTGGTATTTTGCAACGTTTGATTGAATTTAAATATCCTGTGCTGTTGTGCTTTTGTCGTGTATTCTGTGGTGGTTAAGAGAGTGTGACTTATGCAATTAATGATCATACCATCACCTGAAGGCTAACAGGGTGGTTAGCCAATAGGATCATGTCCTACTATCATATATCCCTCAAGGAAATGTAATTACATGACGTGAATGCACCATTCTCGATGAAGAATGTACTGGGAATGTGGGTGTAAATAAAATGGACATCACTCTGCAATGTCTGTTTGTCCATACAATGAATGTAATCATGCTCACAGTTAAGTTCCTTGTGATACTGGTGCCTACATTATACCATGTAAAATGCTAGATAGGTTTGTAGTTTCAAAGATAACAAGCGGTTTCCATCCACGATATTCCAATAACAGAGAGCAGAGCTGAATAGTCACATACATTTCAGTGCTTATGACAGAATCCCTTGCTCATCAGAAGATTACCATTCTCACTGAACAGGAAAAGCCCCACATTTCCAGAATTTGGCTGGAGGGTAGCTAATACAAACTGGACTTGACAATAGATGAATGGAAAGTCAAAGTAGCTGTGCTTCCTGGGTTGATTTCCCCCCTCAGGTTGTGATTGCCGGGGAGCGTGATGATGGACCAGTGGAGGTGCACGGTTTGCCAATGCAAGTGGCCTCATGGGATCCACTGAGCATGGAACATAAACAACAGCATACTTAAAATACGCTTCACAGTCTTGCTGTCTTTCTCACCCACTTCATGATTCTCCTCCGGTCCCTCTCACTAACTTCAATATCTCTCCCCTCTCTACCACTCTCTCCCTCCATCACTCCATCCTCATTTTCCTGTCCATCTCTCTCTCTCTCTCTCTCTCTCTCTCTCTCTCTCTCTCTCTCTCTCTTTCTCTCACTGATTATCTCATTAGCATGTTGATCTGTAGTTAGCTGAACTCCTTCATGTTGTGTTTGCTACTGTTAGTCCCGTCCTCATGGCCTGATAGGCTACCTAGAGAGATTAAAGGGACCAATCGCCACAGGACATTTATCCTGCAATCAGACACCTGCCCACGGAGAGACACTCTTTCTTTCTACTATTTAATATCTTATCATGGTTTCCCACTGTATTAAAATCATTCAGTAAAAGAGAGGTGACTCTCAATAACACACCTGGATGTGTAAAGGTTATTGAATGGGGCCAATGCATCCAGCACAGGGTTGTGTTCAGGTGTTGGCTGTTGCCTAAAGCAGGGCAGAGTTCCTCTATTTGCTGCAGAGGTGTCTCTGCTCCACAGCAGTGGTAATTGTATACATGGTGCGCTGTGCAGTTTCCCAGTGAAATAATAGTGACCTGAGATGGGCTGCCTACAGTCGTCAGACAGGTCTCATCTCTCCCTCTCCAAGTCTGACTGGGGCTGTAGTGTCAGGCCCCGGCCACCATGTGGCAGCGCCGCGCAAATTGTCCTCAAATATTGATTTTGCTGCAGAGAGACGTGTAGGACGGACCCAGGCACCTGGCTCTTCTACAGCCCACAGCCCAGTAAACATCCCTCCAGAGAGCAGGGAGATGAGGAAAGGAAGAGAGAGAGAGAATGAGGGGGAGGAGGGAGAGAAAGAGAGGCATTCTCTGGCTTAATTTAGCACAGCAAACACTAGACCATAAGAGTACAAACAATCTACTCTCTCTTCAAATTGTGTTTGTACTATATATTACTATACAATATATGTTTTTCTGTGTGTATGAATATTTGTGTGTGTGTGTGTGTCTGCAGGCACATGTGTGGAATTTAAATGGACCATTGGAGTTGAGAGAGGGGGGACAGAGTGTGGCATTGTGACAATAAGGCCCCTTATACAGTAGAACCTAAAAATACAAGTCAGTGGTCCCGGGAGAGGGCTGGTGCGATCCAGGCCTGGATAATGAGAGAGTGGAGCTGCCACTAGCCCTGCTGTCCCCAGCTCCCTCTGGCCCATGGCTCAGCACTGGAAACGCAACAGCTCAAATAGATTTATCATAGCTCTCAGAGCAGCCAGTCTGAAGGGCCTCTCACTCTGAGAAGCCATCACAGGTCTGGCCCCGTGTCTGACCAAAAAGAGAGAGAGAGAGATGGAAAGAAAGAGATGGGGGGGATGAGAAGATCGATGGAAAGGGAAAACATTTTGGATGAAAATGCAAGCAAACAGCGGCCTGTAAAAATAGAACATTACCAAAAATATTGTTTAAAAAAATGGATGGAGAGAAGGATTAGTTAGAGATTAAAAACATGTTATTTCTTTGTCAAACTGAAACACGACATAAGCAGAAGCATGTTTTAATGGTTTATGGGCGCTCTATTTTACAGTTTACATAAGAGATGTCACAGTTATCGACTTTCAGCTTTCTGGACAGTGCACAGTTAGTGACAAGCAGTATTTAAGACTCTTTAAAGGATTAGTTCCCACAAATGACACATTTACCTTATTTTATGGAAAACTAGAAAGTAACCTGTAGATCTAGAGCGTCAGTGACCGACCAAATTATGTCCAGATTACTTGCTCGTTATCAAAGAATCGAAGTATATAGTTAAATATGTTCAAAGGGAACTATCCCTTTAGTCTGAGCCATGGATTAACTTGTAATAACCTGCAACTATACCAGAGAGAAGGGCTGTGTCATCTCTACAGCATCAGAGGCAAAACTCTTAAAAAATATCTTCCTCTCTTTCATTTAATGTGACGTCACCAGCAAAAGACGAGAAATATTTAGAAAAACAAAACATTCCAAAAACAGTCTTCTACTAGTGTAAAGATCTTACATTTATTTTTTATATGTTGTTATGATCCTTCTTAGCAACCCTAATTAGAACTGTTAAATTAATTGAAACATCTCCATGGTAATGAGTTGACCCACAAGAGTAATTTGACAATAATTTGCGATTCACGAGTGATGAATTCTTCCCCCTCCGTGCTCATGAATAGAAAGTCCTCCTGATAGAGCAGCGACACTCCACTCTATAATCAGAGTGGTCCAGGATCCAGTCCAAGAGCCGTAGAAACATACACTGACACTGTCTGCAGCTCTGGTGCCAACACATCCACAAATGCTTCGTCAAAACAGCCATCGATTACACTTCCTCCTCAGCCACTGGTCAAAACCACCTCTTTGGATCTCCCTATTTGTCTATTAACAGGCGAATGTCTTCAGATGCAGGCTCCTCAAAAGTATTCAGACGTAGTCTTTATCGACCATAAAAGTATACACCCTTTGTTTCTATGAAGTCTATAGTCCATAGCAGTTTTGGGCATTACATTTGACACTGCACCTTGGTGTCTCGGTCCATTAGAGAGTGTTTTTTTATATGTTCTTTAGTTTTTGTCACAGCTTGGTATTATGGGATGACTGAAAGTCTTCCGTCAGTTGGCAGTCTAAGTGTCTCAGCTATGAGTGCCGTCCTTTCTTTACGTATGGAGTTAACAGTAGAGAGACTTGGTGATGTCGCTGCTCAGTGATTCTCTTGCTATCGTGTGACCTATGAAAGAGAAAGCAAAGAACAGAAGATCAGAGTTGAATCAGTGACACAGAAACATACAATTATCTTTGAGGGACTTAGCAAATGACACAGCGTGCACGTCTACGAAATAAAACCTCCCGCAGCCCCCCTCCAATGATGGTAGAGGGAACTAACGTCTATGAACCGGTGTTTGTCCACTGTGTTAGTGATAACATTCATTCTACAGAGCCATCAGGCATCTACACCCCTGCAACGTGGGAGTGAGACAGACAGACAGACAGACAGACAGACAGACAGACAGACAGACAGACAGACAGACAGACAGACAGACAGACAGACAGACAGACAGACAGACAGACAGACAGACAGACAGACAGACAGACAGACAGACAGACAGACAGACAGACAGACAGACAGACAGACAGACAGACAGACAGACAGACAGACAGAGAAAGAGAGTTTGCGTCACACATTCACATGGAACACAGAGATAGATAGATAGATAGATAGATAGATAGATAAATAGATAGATAGATAGATAGATAGATAGATAGATAGATAGATAGATAGATAGATAGATAGATAGATAGATAGATAGATAGATAGATAGATAGATAGATAGATAGATAGATAGATAGATAGATAGATAGATAGATAGATAGATAGATAGATAGATAGATAGATAGATAGATAGATAGATAGATAGATAGATAGATAGATAGATAGATAGATAGATAGATAGATAGATAGATAGATAGATAGATAGATAGATAGATAGATAGATAGATAGATAGATAGATAGATAGATAGATAGATAGATAGATAGATAGATAGATAGATAGATAGATAGATAGATAGAGAGAAAGAAGGTCACAGATAGACAGAGGGAGATGGGGAGAGGGAACGAGTCGCTGGAAGGAACCGTTGCCGTGCAGTCGGTTTCGTTGCAGCAATCTCCCGAGACATCTGCCACCAAGTCTCCTAATAGCTGGGCTCCTGTTCCACACTGAGCAAATGCAGAATTCATGTCCGTTGATGAAGCACGGATCCCCCTCGCTCCCTCACCCTCCCTAAACAGCTGATTAGCTAGACAGTCAAAGAGGGAGAGAAAAAGCGATAGAGGATGGTGATGACTTCACATATCAGTCTTTCAGTTGTTCAGAGACCCCGGGTTATTAATTCTAACGGCAGTCTCTTAGCAGCCATTCATCCCTCCGTATATCCCCCTCACCAATATAATTAGGACTTAATTTGAAAGCCTCCATGGATCCCCAAGCCATAATGCTTTCTAATGAACACGACAGATGTTCTGCTGTTATTCCGTCTCTCTGAGTAATTACTCTTACGGTGCCTGTGTGCTCCCTACAACTGTTTTTCTTTTTATATTTCACCTGTGAGTAAACCATACCTGCTCCATCCCACAACACACACACCCACACCCCCGTCCATCAGTCAGTCCCGCAAATTAACTACCAC
>NC_138312.1:20160000-20195000 GCF_965601325.2 Salmo salar | reverse complement strand
TTCTTCTGGTTGAGCCCAGTAGAGATGATAAGAGTACATGGCCATTAAGGCTAGATTGTTTTTCAAGATGTTCAAGTGTTCATACTGTAGATGACAAGCAGGGTCAAACAGCCTATCAGTTCATCATAGGCTACCGTGTAAGTTGCACTGCACTTACTCATCCGTGTATCATGTCAGTGATGTATGCAAATAAAGCAACTTAGTTTGGGATCTATGTCTGGAAATAAGAACCCCATTTCTCAAAATCTCTTCTCCCAGAGACAGATGGGTTTAACTGAGATCCATCTCTCTTTGTCAGCAGTCAGTGATGAGTCTGATAGTTTATCGACAGAATTACCACCATTAATTCACAGAGAGCAGAGCAGTGTGTCGCTACTGTAGCTAGCTACCATCCAGAAGCCGTACTCCACGTGGCATTAAACATCTGACTACTGTAGCTAGCTACCATCCAGAAGACATACTCCACGTGGCATTAAACATCTGACTACTGTAGCTAGCTACCATCCAGAAGACATACTCCACGTGGCATTAAACATCTGACTACTGTAGCTAGCTACCATCCAGAAGACATACTCCACGTGGCATTAAACATCTGACTACTGTAGCTAGCTACCATCCAGAAGACATACTCCACGTGGCATTAAACATCTGACTACTGTAGCTAGCTACCATCCAGAAGCCGTACTCCACGTGGCATTAAACATCTGACTACTGTAGCTAGCTACCATCCAGAAGCTGTACACCACGTGGCTTTAAACATCTGACTACTGTAGCTAGCTACCATCCAGAAACCATACTCCATGTGGCATTAAACATCTGACTACTGTAGCTAGCTACCATCCAGAAGCCGTACTCCATGTGGCATTAAACATCTGACTACTGTAGCTAGCTACCATCCAGAAGCCGTACTCCACGTGGCATTAAACATCTGACTACTGTAGCTAGCTACCATCCAGAAGCCGTACTCCACGTGGCATTAAACATCTGACTACTGTAGCTAGCTACCATCCAGAAGCCATACTCCACGTGGCATTAAACATCTGACTACTGTAGCTAGCTACCATCCAGAAACCATACTCCACGTGGCATTAAACATCTGACTACTGTAGCTAGCTACCATCCAGAAGCCGTACTCCACGTGGCATTAAACATCTGACTACTGTAGCTAGCTACCATCCAGAAGCCATACTCCACGTGACATTAAACATCTGACTACTGTAGCTAGCTACCATCTTGAAGCCATACTCCACGTGGCATTAAACATCTGACTACTGTAGCTAGCTACCATCCAGAAGCTGTACACCACGTGGCATTAAACATCTGACTACTGTAGCTAGCTACCATCCAGAAGCCATACTCCACGTGACATTAAACATCTGACTGCTGATGCTTCACTCAGAAATTAGTCTAAACCTTTTCAGGAAATCTCAGTATGTCTGTTGAGAGCAGTTGTTATTAAGTAAATCAAATGATAGTGTTAATGGAGACTTCTGTGAATGCCATGATAGGGAGCAAGTTAGTGTTGTCTTCCCCAATCCCTGGCTTTGTTGCTGGTCTCAGGGGGTGATTCTAAACAAGGTATGTGGGGGAGCTATGCCTAAAGGCTGCCTAGAGGATTAGACAGAGATGATGTCCATCCACCACAGCACTGACACATCACAGGTCACAGCAGATTCAATCCGTCTGTGAATACACTGCCTGTCAAAACATTAGGTTAAGTGTCTGTGTGTGTGTGTGTGTGTGTGTGTGTGTGTGTGTGTGTGTGTGTGTGTGTGTGTGTGTGTGTGTGTGTGTGTGTGTGTGTGTGTGTGTGTGTGTGTGTGTGTGTGTGTGTGTAGCACCCAGAACTGGATGGTACCACACTTTCCTTTGTTACTTTTTGTTTCCATGAATCCTGCCACCGTTGGTGTTGAAATGTTTCTGACATCATGTGGACAAAGATGAAACTGCAGCTGCTCTTTTCTGTTCTCCTACAGAAGCTCCTGCACTGTGGGAAGTATCACCCATGGCAACATAGATTAAACTATCCTAACTTATATGTGTTTGTGTTATACTGTGCTAACAACATGTTAACAGCCACAAAATGAGAGTCCAGCAAGACACTGATCTCTGCAGGTACACACACACACAGACACACACACAGACACAGACACAGACACACACACAGTCATATAGGCTGTCTCATTGCTGTCTGCTAGCTGCTAAAAGGTCTTTATTGGTGAAAGAATGGATGAAAAACAGTGCCCATCTGCTGCTAGCGCGTCTGTTTCCGTCTGTGTTCCAGGTATAATGCGTGATAATTCGTTTTTACCACAAACAAAACATGACATAATACATTATGATTCTGTTACATTTAAAGCTAATGTAGGCTACGTGACCTGAGTAATGTAAAAATACAAATAGCAATCGATCATTTGCAATTCAACTTCAATTAGAGTTATGCAACCTCTCCCTACATATCTTGTAAACATAACAGCAGACAAGTCAGATTACTGTATGTATTTTATTGTGGGCTACAATGACAAATTTTGTTCCCATTGGACTACAAAGGCATAATACAAAACGCAACCAAGCATGAGTCTTTTAGAGTGTTCATCAAATAGTACTTAACAAAGGCTTGGGTTGAACTCACTGTGAATACAATGATGTGATATTATGCATGTGTATATATCATCATCGGTCTGGGGAGTATGTGGCGGCAGGGGGTAGATGTACCGTGTGTGTGTGTGTGTGTGTGTGTGTGTGTGTGTGTGTGTGTGTGTGTGTGTGTGTGTGTGTGTGTGTGTATGTGTGTGTGTGTGTGTGTGTGTGTGTGTGTGTGTGTGTGTGTGTGTGTGTGTGTGTGTGTGTGTGTGTGTGTGTGTGTGTGTGTGTGTGTGTGTGTGTGTGTGTGTGTGTGTGTGTGTGGAAGGACAGGGGGTTCACATGTTTTATTTGTCTATTTGGTAGGAACAATGTACAACAAATCATAAGTCTCAGAATATGAGAAGTGATGTGTTGCACCAGATTTAGCTGACAGGTAATTTACACTGGCAGTCCCCATGTGTACTATATATGAGCAGTCCCCATGTGTAGTATATATGAGCAGTCCCCATGTGTACTATATATGAGCAGTCCCCATGTGTACTATATATGAGCAGTCCCCATGTGTACTGTATATGAGCAGTCCCCATGTGTACTATATATGAGCAGTCCCCATGTGTACTATATATGAGCAGTCCCCATGTGTACTGTATATGAGCAGTCCCCATGTGTACTATATATGAGCAGTCCCCATGTGTACTATATATGAGCAGTCCCCATGTGTACTATATATGAGCAGTCCCCATGTGTACTATATATGAGCAGTCCCCATGTGTACTATATATGAGCAGTCCCCATGTGTACTATATATGAGCAGTCCCCATGTGTACTATATATGAGCAGTCCCCATGTGTACTATATATGAGCAGTCCCCATGTGTTCTATATATGAGCAGTCCCCATGTGTACTATATATGAGCAGTCCCCATGTGTACTGTATATGAGCAGTCCCCATGTGTACTATATATGAGCAGTCCCCATGTGTACTATATATGAGCAGTCCCCATGTGTACTATATATGAGCAGTCCCCATGTGTACTATATATGAGCAGTCCCCATGTGTACTATATATGAGCAGTCCCCATGTGTACTGTATATGAGCAGTCCCCATGTGTACTATATATGAGCAGTCCCCATGTGTACTG
This sequence comes from Salmo salar, assembly GCF_965601325.2. NCBI lineage: Eukaryota > Metazoa > Chordata > Actinopteri > Salmoniformes > Salmonidae > Salmo > Salmo salar. The sequence continues at coordinate 20,191,273 of NC_138312.1, read as the reverse complement.
TATATGAGCAGTCCCCATGTGTACTGTATATGAGCAGTCCCCATGTGTACCATATATGAGCAGTCCCCATGTGTACTGTATATGAGCAGTCCCCATGTGTACTGTATATGAGCAGTGCATGCATGTGGGAGGTACTATACATGTTGGACGTAAAAGCTTAACACTAATGGTTCTACGTCCTTACACATCATTAACATCTAAAGGCTATCTGGAGAACCTGCATGGTCAAACACACACGGACACACACATGCACACACACACGGAGGGCATGGATTTAATTTGCTCCACTCAACAGGGGAGGACAGAACGGGTGAGACAACTGGCTGACTTCCAAAATAGGATTCAGCAGCAGAAGCCCCCGTGGCGTTCGAGTCGTTCCATTCACTGGACTCTCTGTATAGTCATAGCAGAAAAGGGGCATCCATCTCTTTCAGAAATGATTAAGTAAAAACCTATCTGTGTTCAAGTGCCACACACGCACCAAGCATGCAGACAAATACACACAGACACATACACACACAGACACCTGAACAATAGACTTGCCAGATACCAAGATTAACTTAACATACTGTTTAAGCAACAGCAAACACAACACAGAAAAAGATAGCACCTCACATGGGTATAGAAAGTATAGTACCAGTCAAAAGTTTGAACACACCTATTAATCAAGGGTTTTTCTTTATTTTGACCATTTTCTACATTGTAGAATAAAAGTGAATACATCAAAACTATACACATATGGAATCATGTAGTAACCAAAAAAGTGTTAAACACATCAAAATATATTTCATATTTTATATTCTTCAAAGTAGCCACCCTTTGCCTTAATGACAGCTTTGCACACTCTTGGCATTCTCTTCACCAGCTTCCCCTGGAATGCTTTTCCAACAGTCAGAGACAAAACAGTGAGAGACAGAATAACAACAGAAAAACGCATGTCAAAAATGTTATAAATTGATTTGCATTTTAATGAGGGAAATAAGTATTTGACCCCCTCTCAATCAGAAAGATTTCTGGCTCCCAGGTGTCATTTATACAGGTAACGAGCTGAGATTAGGAGCAAACTCTTAAAGGGAGTGCTCCTAATCTCAGTTTATTACCTGTATAAAAGACACCTTTCCACAGAAGCAATCAATCAATCAGATTCCAAACTGTCCACCATGGCCAAGACCAAAGAGCTCTCCAAGGATGTCAGGGACAAGATTGTAGACCTACACAAGGCTGGAATGGGCTACAAGACCATCGCCAAGCAGCTTGGTAAGAAGGTGACAACAGTTGGTGCGATTATTCGCAAATGGAAGAAACACAAAAGAACTGTCAATCTCCCTCGGCCTGGGGCTCCATGCAAAGATCTCACCTCGTGGAGTTGCAATGATCATGAGAACGGTGAGGAATCAGCCCAGAACTACACGGGAGGATCTTGTCAATGGTCTCAAGGCAGCTGGGACCATAGTCACCAAGAAAACAATTGGTAACACACTACGCCATGAAGGACTGAAATCCTGCAGCGCCATTAAGGTCCCCCTGCTCAAGAAAGCACATACACATGGCCGTCTGAAGTTTGCCAATGAACATCTGAATGATTCAGAGTGTCCTCTGAATCATTCAGATGTTCATTGGGTGAAAGTGTTGTGGTCAGATGAGACCAAAATGGAGCTCTTTGGCATCAACTCAACTCGCCATGTTTGGAGGAGGAGGAATGCTGCCTATGACCCCAAGAACACCATCCCCACCGTCAAACATGGAGGTAGAAACATTATGCTTTGGGGGTGTTTTTCTGCTAAGGGGATAGGACAACTTCACCGCATCAAAGGGACGATTGACGGGGCCATGTACCGTCAAATCTTGGGTGAGAACCTCCTTCCCTCAGCCAGGGCATTGAAAATGTGTCGTGGATGGGTATTCCAGCATGATAATGACCCAAAACACACAGCCAAGGCAACAAATGAGTGGCTCAAGAAGAAGCACATTAAGGTCCTGGAGTGGCCTAGCCAGTCTCCAGACCTTAATCGCATAGAAAATCTGTGGAGGGAGCTGAAAGTTTGAGTTGCCAAACATCAGCCTTGAAACCTTAATCTTGGAGAAGATCTGCAAAGAGGAGTGGGACAAAATCCCTCCTGAGATGTGTGTAAACCTGGTGGCCAACTACAAGAAACTTCTGACCTCTGTGATTGCCAACAAGGGTTTTGCCACCAAGTACTAAGTCATGTTTTGCAGAGGGGTCAAATACTTATTTCCCTCATTAAAATGCAAATCAATTTATAACATTTCTGACATGCGTTTTTCTGGATTTTTGTGTTGTTATTCTGTCTCTCACTGTTCAAATAAACCTACCATTAAAATTATAGACTGATCATTTCTTTTTCAGTGGGCAAACGTACAAAATCAGCAGGGGATCAAATACTTTTTCCCCTCACTGTAACTCTAATGAACTTAGCCTCTGCAGCAGAGGTAACTCTGGGTCTTCCTTTCCTGTGGCGGTCCTCATGAGAGCCAGTTTCATCATAGCGCTTGATGGTTTTTGCGATTGCACTTGAAGAAACTTGCAAAGTTCTTAACATTTTCCACATTGACTGACCTTCATGTCTTAAAGTAATGATGGACTGTCGTTTCTCTTTGCTTATTTGAGCTGTTCTTGCCATAATATGGACTTGGTCTTTTACCAAATAGGGCTATTTTCTCTATACCAACCCTACCTTGTCACAACACAACTGATTGTCTCAAACGAATTAAGGAAAGAAATTCAACAAATTAACTTTTAACCTGTTAGGGCTAGGGGGCAGTATTTGCACGGCTGGATAAAAAAAATGTACCCGATTTAATCTGGTTACTAATCCTACCCAGTAACTAGAATATGCATATACTTATTATATATGGATAGAAAACACTCTAAAGTTTCTAAAACTGTTTGAATGGTGTCTGTGAGTATAACAGAACTCATTTGGCAGGCAAAACCCTGAGACATTTTCTGACAGGAAGTGGATACCTGATGTGTTGTATTACCTTTAAACCTATCCCATTGAAAAACACAGGGGCTGAGGAATATTTTGGCACTTCCTATTGCTTCCACTAGATGTCACCAGCCTTTACAAAGTGTTTTGAGTCTTCTGGAGGGAGATCTGACCAAACAAGAGCCATGGAACGATGATGGCCCATTAGACACCTGGCGCGCGAGTTCATGTTGGGTACCCTCGTTCCAATACGTTATAAAAGAGTATGCATTCGTCCACCTTGAATATTATTCATGTTCTGGTTAAAAAAGGCCCTAATGATTTATGCTATACAACGTTTGACATGTTTGAACGAACGTAAATATATTTTTTCCCCTCGTTCATGACGAGAAGTCCGGCTGGCTTAGATCATGTGCTAACAAGACGGAGATTTTTGGACATAAATGATGAGCTTTTTTGAACAAAACTACATTCGTTATGGACCTGTGATACCTGGAAGTGACATCTGATGAAGAGAATCAAAGGTAATGGATTATTTACATAGTATTTTCGATTTTAGATCTCCCCAACATGACGTCTAGTCTGTATCGCAACGCGTATTTTTCTGGGCGCAGTGCTCAGATTATTGCAAAGTGTGATTTCCCAGTAAGGTTATTTTTAAATCTGGCAAGTTGATTGCGTTCAAGAGATGTAAATCTATAATTCTTTAAATGACAATATAATATTTTACCAATGTTTTCTAATTTTAATTATTTAATTTGTGGTGTTGACTTGACTGCCGGTTATTGGAGGGAAACGATTTCCTCAACATCAATGCCATAGTAAAACGCTGTTTTTGGATATAAATATGAACTTGATAGAACTAAAAATGCATGCATTGTCTAACATAATGTCCTAGGAGTGTCATCTGATGGAGATTGTAAAAGGTTAGTGCATCATTTTAGCTGGTTTTATGGTTTTGGTGACCCTGTCTTTGAATTGACAAAACATTACACACAACTCTTGTAAATGTACTGTCCTAACGTACTCTAAATTTATGCTTTCGCCGTAAAACCTTTTTGAAATCGTAAAACGTGGTTAGATTAAGGAGATGTTTATCTTTCAAAGGGTGTAAAATAGTTGTATGTTTGAAAAATTTGAATTTTGACATTTATTTGGATTCAAATTTGCCGCTCTTGAAATGCACCTGCTGTTGATGGAGTGCACCACGGGTGGGACGCTAGCGTCCCACCTAGCCCATAGAGATTAACAAGGCACAGCTATTATTTGAAATGCATTCCAGGTGACTACCTCATGAAGCTGGTTGAGAGAATGCCAAGCGTGTGCAAAGCTGTCATCAACGCAAAGGCTGGCTGCTTTGTAGAATCTCACATTTAAAATGTTTTTTTTAAATTTGTTAAACACTTTTTTGGTTACTACATGATTCCATATGTGTTAGTTCATAGTTTTGATGTCTTCACTATTATTCTACAATGTAGAAAATAGTCAAAATAAAGAAAAACCCTGTGCCCAAACTGACTGGTACTGTAGATACTTGCTCAGATTTACACTCACATTGTCACGCATACACACAGACACACACACATGTGCACACAGACACACACAAACACATACACACAACTCTAACCCTGTCACACTGCCAATACAAGTGAATTAACCCCCCTCCAGTGGAGAGCTCAATAACACAGCACCTTAAGACGAGATCTCCGCCATCGGAGGCCAAACTCAGCGTTAACAATCTAAATCCATTCACGCCGTTCTGTTAGAATGAAATGGCTTGATTTAGACCCATATTGACTCAGGTTGGTAAAGCTGACTTTGACACAGGTTAATGTTGTATAATAATGCAGTATAATCCAGTGCTGGCACCGAGCGCCCACCTCTCCACGTGGACATCTCCACGGTGTGTCCTGATAAATAGAAGTGATCTTCATGACCTCTGCTTATTGGTCATTATGAATTCAACCCCATCTAAGAGCTGCGCAGCAAGAAGGAAGTCATAAGGGGGCGTTCCACTCTCTGCTTCCAACTCCAACACACAGCTAAAGACAATCTCCAGTAATTCCCATATAAAGCCTGAAGGGAATGTGCTTCAAGATGAACCGAAGAAGAGAAGAAAAGAGGAGAGGAAGAAAGCTGTGAGATTCCGATACAGTGAGACAGGAAATTGTCAGCCGTTGGTCTTTAACAAGCTGGCTTAATGATAACAGGTCAGACTTCACAACACCCGGTAATGGAGCACAACATTCTGCCCTACAAAGGCAAACCGCTGTAACTACACTTGGTCAAAATTGACCAAAATTCTTTATAGCCACACATTTTCAAAATGCATATTATCGAGAGAGGTGTGATGAATGGTGTGCTCCATTACTGGGTGCTGTGACTCATCACACCTCTCTCAATAATATGGTTTTTCAGAATGTCTTTGCAATGAAGAGCTGTTGGAAATTGATGTACAGTATTTTACAGTTAATGGAGATGTCCCTCATCTAAACCTTACCACACTCATCACTGGTATTAAATTAAAAGGTGAGGGGATGGCCATCTGGCTGGAGACAGTAGGGACATCATTCTGCCTGGGATACTTTATAACTCTGAGCTGTTAGGCCCAGTGGAGACAGTGTGACTGTGGTAAACAAGACATATTTTTACTGCTCTTCACCTTTACAGTCATTATCTATATAACCATATAGGCCTACATAAATTTAGGGAGGGAATGAGATTGAAAGATAAAAAAAGACCTGTACTGTTACAGTATATGGCTATTTTGCAGTTTATAAATTGTCACAACAGTGCATTATTCAGTGGGCAGATGGCCCCCAGAAGGCTCTCTCCAAAGGGCTATCTCTGAGACCCCTGACCTCACTCGAGGGTCAGCGTTAAACACAACAGCACAGTGGAGTCCTCAGGGATCTTCTTCAGTCCAGTCAGCTCCCTCATATAGAGAGGTACCCCAAGAGGGACTAAACCAGAACAAAATAGAGGATACTGGGAAGAGCCTCTCTCTGTCCATTGCCTGAGAGGACACAGTGCCTCGCACAGCTCTAATGATGTTTAATAGCTATGTCTGCAGTGGAATAGCTCTCTAGGGCATGTTCTTATGTTAGGAGGGTTAGACATGTGGGATGTAGTGAGGGGTAAGGGCATTTCTGTGTATTGAATGTACTGTATTTGTATTTTTTCAGGGCTTTGCAGCTTTCTCCAGAATTCTTCTTTATGACATTTTTGGTTTTCAACCAATATCTAAGATACTTAAAAAACATATTTATATTATTTATATTTATTATGTTTCCTATCAGGTAAACAAAACAAAAGATACATGAGAAAACTAGCCTTGGGTACCAGCAGGTGCCTTTAAGACAAATGGCTGTTGAACAGTGCCCTCTATTGGTCAGTCATAGGAACCGTATCTCATATGTTTAAGGTGAGTGAAAAGGGATACATTTACATTTTAGTCACTCTTTAGCAGAAACTCTGAGAAAATGCATTCATATAACCATACATAGCGTGGTCCCTATGCAATAGTTTCTGCAAGTATTGTTGAACATTGACAATGTTACGGTAGTTTGTCATAAACAAATACAGAATTTCCAAATAACAACTGCACTTTACTGTAAGATGCTTTACTGTAAAAATCTTATATAGTACAACGGAAAAGCCCCCATCCAAGGTCTCCACATCTGTATCTGAGACATGAAGTAGCTATGTGACTGGAAGTTCAGTCTGCACTGGAACTGAGCTGACCAGCGCAGAACAACCTCTTTCTTAGAAAGGAAAGAACAGGAGAGAGAAAAAACATGGAAGAAGCTAAACAGAGACATTAAAGCTAGAGCCTGAGGTTACTTCACCAGTCCCTGCAGGTCTGTCTCGGTTCTCCGCTCCGCTCACGTACGGGACAACTATCTGTTTCCCACTGGAGGGGGGTTAATTCATCTGGATTGGCTGTGCGACAGAGTTAGGGTGTGTGTGTATATGTGCCAGGGGATAGGGAGAAGGGGAGGCCTGTCTGATGAGGGTCAGTTGACACTCAGAGGCTCTGTCTCTCCCTGAAGAGTGGAAACCCTCAACGCCATAGACAGGCAATGCAAGGTCGATCAAAATGACTCCTGGGTTTTCTCTCTCTATCGTCGCTAAGACAACACCATCCCTTTCATAACTCCTCGCCTTGCACTCTCTTGCTCCATTTCTTTCTTTCTCTCTCTCTCTCTGTCTCTCTCACATACATACACACAAACACACACTTTTGTCCCGCAATCTTTTTTATAATGAAATGTAATCTATTTTCCTAAGGGTTTTATTTGTGGAAACCTGATTCAACAATATTGAGTCTAGAGATATGACAGGGTGCGAGGGAGCAGAAAATTATTTTTCTATTACCATCTGTATGGTCGAAAGGCCTGAATTGATGTGAAATGGAATGCTTTCCCAAATTAAATCATCCCTTTTAAATTGTGTTTTTTTTTATTTCAGGCCTTGGGCCAAACCTTCAGAGGCTGCCAGATGTACTATATTTCCCTCTCCTTTCATATTCCTCTAGAGGATAAGAGAAGGAAGGCGACACTGCAGAGTGATCTTCCATTACCTGCATTAGTCTGCTGTGGCCCTAGCCTTTAATGTTACATGATCTACTATAAACAGGATGGGGGACAGACTGCACCACAGAGAAATCCACACCCACTTTATCATGAAGTAGAGAGCTAAAGCACTTTGTGAGACTAGAAGAGTGTGTGCCAGCTTCCTGTCCACGCAGGAAGTGGCTAAGTCTGGCTGTGTGGTAAATATTTCAACAAGTCCTTCAAACACAGCTCTGATGGGATCTTCACTGTCAGAACAGCTTCTAAGACTACGTTGGTATACATTTCTAACATCCATGTACAAGCAAATTAAAATAAATGACACCCACATACCAGTGGAGGCTGGTGAGGGGACGACGGCTCATAATAATGGCTGGAACAGAGCAAATGGAATAGCATCAAACAAATGGAAACCATGTGTTATATATATTCGATACCATTACACTATATTCGTTCCAGCCGTTACCACCAGCCCATCTTCCCCAATTAAGGTGCCACCAACCTCCTGTGCCATATGCACACATGTACACACACACAAACACACACAGTAGTCAAGTGTGATCGCACGCATATCCTTTAGGGGGTTGTAGGACCGGTATGAAATAAATATAGCCCGCAAACTCATAGCCTCCGCCACGTACCTTTATTAATAAACAAACAACATTTCAATCCTGCAAGGATCTTCTTCAGGTCACACACACACACACACAATGTATGTTTACCTTCCACACAGGAGGGCCTGGCTCTGGTTGTGCCAGCGACCTGGCCTGGGAAACAGGAGCACTTGACGGTCTGAGAGCGCTCCTCAATCTTGTTCTTATTACAACAGCGGTGGATGGCCACCACCTCACAGGTCCCCTGCTTCACCTGGTAGGAGGCTGAGAGACAGCGAGAGGGAGGGAGACAGAGAGCGTATTCAATGTGGTTGCAGTAGTATTTCAACATATACATTTAAAAAAACATCTTATTAAAATACAAGAAAGGAAAAAGCCGCAGAGTTTATACAATAGAAAAAACTGTTGAATTATTTACAGTTGTATAAACACCAGGAATTATTCTAAAGATGCAGAGAGATTCACTTTCAATATAACACTATGCATTTATGCCAATATTTTGGTCCTTTCTCAGCTCAACAGCATCATTAACATTAAAAGCCTGCCCTTTCATTGTGTGCAGGGTTATCTTGTAAAGAAAATCCCACTAACATTATTTAATTAAGTAAATAAACAAACAAAAGTTTGGTTTTCAGTGGAATTCTCTAAGTCATAATGAACCACCTGACAGCATTAGAGAAACAGCGTCCGTATTGTATGAGGCAGCATCTGGAGCTCTGTCCTGCTCTCTGCTGGAGTTCCACCCAAAACACAATACCCCAAACTCTCCACATAATGAAGCTTAACAGTTTTACTCTTCTGTTTAACTCCCTAGATTTAACTTCCTGGGGGCTAGTTCTTATTGATGAATGTACATTTCAGCAGTTTTCATTTCAACACAGATGCCTTCCCTGTAGCTCAGTTGGTAGAGCATGGTGTTTGCAACGCCAGGGTTGTGAGTTCAATTCCCACGTGGGGCCAGCACAGGGAAACAAAAAAAAAAAAAGGATGAAATGAAATGTATGCATTCACTACTGTAAGTTGCTCTGGATAAGAGCGTCTGCTAAATGACTAAAATGTAAAATGTGGTTTACAGTAGTCCGCACTCAATATGTTTAAACATGCATTTGTGGGACAACCTTCCTAACACACACACTTCGACAGGCCGAGGCCCCTCTCATCCTGATTTAAAGTTTGCTTGTTCTCTTCTCCAGAGAACCTTCTCAATGATCCCTTGGCCTCATCCCTCTGTTTTCATTTCCCCAGGGGCACAGGGAACTGGTGGATTATCCCTACTCATGCACACACACATATATCCGAGGCAGGAAAAAAAATGTAACCGTACTTGGAGCATGGAGAAATTGAAGAAATAAGGAATGCTGCTGAGACAGAGAGATCTATTCAACAGTGAGGGCATCTTTGTCAGTATGCACTATCTACTTAATAATGCAGTCACACACCATCCAATTTCTTCCATCTATCTCAAAAGCAAAATTCCCTTCAAAAACCATCCCCTTGTTAGTGTGGCATCCTGTACCACAGTCTGCATACCAATGTCTGGGTAAAGACAGGGAAAGCTAGTGCTCCCATCTTAAAAACAAGCGTCTTGTTAGTGTGAGACTACCACAAGCAAAATGAAACAGAGAGAGGGAGACGATGTGTGTGTGTGCATGTGTGCATGCACATGTGCATGTGTGTGTGTGTGTGTCTGCGCATGCGTGTGTGTGTGATGCAGGGAGCTGGGGAGGCGGGGGCGTGGGGATCTGTCATAGGCAGTAAGGAGAACAAAGAGACTGCTGCCTCCTGGTGGCATAATGAGGTCACAGGGTCAGAGCAGCATCTCTCTCTGTCTCTCTTCTTTAATCCATTCATTTTTCTCTCTCCAGTATTTTCCTCATCCACCAATCTATACTGCATGAGTCTACATCCGACAAGTCAACCTGAACTTCTGAGTGTTACCCAGTGTATCGAGACAAAGTAGAGCATTCCATAATGCATGCATATCTTTTGATGAGCTACTGCTGTAACTATAAAGTAACCTCTTGTCTTGACTGTCCCTGATCTGTAAGGATGATTCTGGGACAGTGGCTTGAGTCAGAGAAGTCACAGCAGTATCACAGCAGTATTGAAGCACTCTGCTTCAACCATCTTGTTCATATCAAATCAAATCCAATTGTATTAGTCACATGGGGCGAATACAACAGGTGTTGACCTTACAGTGAAATGCTTACGAGCCCCTAACCAACAATGCCGTTTAAAAACATTATGGATAAGAATAAGAGATAAAAGTAAAAAGTTATTAAAGAGCAGCAGTAAAATAACAACAGCGAGACTATATATACAGGGGGGGTACCGATACAGAGTCAATGTGCGGGGGCACCGGTTAGTTGAGGTAGTATGTACATGTAGGTAGAGTTATTAAAGTGAATATGCATAGATGCCAACAGAGAGTAGCAGTGGTGTAAAGGGGGGAGGGGGGCACTGCCAATAGTGTGGGTAGCCATTTGACTAGATGTTCAGGAGTCTTATGGCTTGGGGGTAGAAGCTCTTGGACCTAGACTTGGCACTCCAGGACCGCTTGCCGTTCGGTAGCAGAGAGAACAGTCTATGACTATGGTGGCTGGAGACTTTGACAATTTTTAGGGCCTTCCTCTGACATCGCCTGGAATAGAGGTCCTGGATGGCAGGAAGCTTGGCCCCAGTGATGTACTGGGCCGTACGCACTAACCTCTATAGTGCCTTGCGGTCGGAGGCCGAGCAGTTGCCATACCAGGCAGTGATGCAGCCAGTCAGGATGCTCTTGATGGTGCAGCTGTAGAACCTTTTGAGGATCTGCAGACCCATGCCAAATCTTTTCAGTCTCCTGAGGGAGAATAGGTTTTGTCGTGCCCTCTTCACGACTGTCTTGGCGTGATTGGACCATGTTAGTTTGTTGGTGATGTGGACACCAAGGAACTTGAAGCTCTCAACCTGCTCCACAGCAACTCCGTCGATAAGAATGGGGGTATGCTCGGTCCTCTTTTTCCTGCAGTCCATAATCATCTCATGTGTCTTGATCACGTTGAGAGAGAGGTTGTTGTCCTGGCACCACACGGCCAAGTCTCTGACCTCCTCCCTATAGGCTGTCTCGTCGTTGTCGGTGATTAGGGCTACCACTGTTGTGTCATTGGCAAATGTAATGATGGTGTTAGAGTCGTGCTGTTAGAGTCATGAGTGAACAGGGAGTACAGGAGGGGACTGAGCACTTACGCCTGAGGGGCCCCTGTGTTGAGGATCAGCGTGGCGGATGTGTTGTTACCTACCCTTACCACCTGGGGGTGGCCCATCAGGAAGTCCAGGATCCAGTTGGAGAGGGAGGTGTTTAGTCCCAGGGTCCTTAGCTTATTGATGAGCTTTGAGGGCACTATGGTGTTGAACGCTGAGCTGTAGTCAATGAATAGCATTCTCACATAGGTGTTCCTTTTGTCCAGGTGGGAAAGGGCAGTGTGGAGTGAAATGGAGATTGCATCATCTGTGGATCTATTGGGGCGGTATGCAAATTGGAGTGGATCTAGGGTTTCTGGGATGTGAGCCATGACCAGCCTTTCAAAGCACTTCATGGCTACAGACGTGAGTGCTACGGGTCGGTAGTCATTTAGGCAGGTTACCTTAGTGTTCTTGGGCACAGGGACTATGGTGGTCTGCTTAAAACCTGTTGGTATTACAGATTCGGGCAAGGAGAGGTTGAAAATGTCAATGAAGACACTTGCCAGTTGGTCAGCGTTGGCTTGCAGTACACGTCCTTGTAATCCGTCTGGGCCTGCGGCCTTGTGAATGTTGACCTGTTTATAGGTCTTGCTCTCATCGGCTGTAGAGAGCGTGATCACACAGTCTTCCAGAACAGCTGGTGCTCTCATGCATGTTTCAGTGTTATTTGCCTCGAAGTGAGTATAGAAGTAGTTTGGTTTGTCAGGTAGGCTCGTGTCACTGGGCAGCTCTTGGCTGTGCTTCCCTTTGTAGTCTGTAATGGTTTGCAAGCCCTGCCACATCCGACTAGCGTCAGAGCCAGTGTAGTATGATTCGATCTTAGTCCTGTATTGACTCTTTGCCTGTTTGATGGTTCGTCGGAGGGCATAGCGGGATTTCTTATAAGCTTCCGGTTTAGAGTCCCGCTCCTTGAATGCGGCAGCTCTAGCCTTTAGCTCAGTGCAGATGCTGCCTGTAATCCATGTCTTCTGGTTGGGGTATGTACATACAGTCACTGTGGGGACAACGTCACCGATGCACTTATTGATGAAGCCATTGACTGATGTGGTGTACTCCGCAATGCCATCGGAGGAATCCGGAACATATTCCAGTCTGCGCTAGCAAAAGTCCTGTAGCTTAGCATCTGCTTCCTCTGACCACTTTTTTATTGATCTAGTCACTTGTGCTTCCTGCATTCATTTTCGCTTGTAAGCAGGAATCTGGAGAATAGAATTATGGTCAGATTTGCCAAATGGAGGGCGAGGGAGAGCTTTGTATGCATCTCTGTGTGTGGAGTATAGGTGGTCCAGAGGTCTTTTTCCTCTGGTTGCACATTTAACATGCTGATCTAAATTTGGTAAAACAGATATAAGTTTCCCTGCATTAAAGTCCCCGGCTACTAGGAGCGCTTCCTCTGGGTGGGCGTTTTCTTGTTTTGTTACGGCAGAATACAGCTCATTCAATGCTGTCTTAGTGCCAGCCTCTCCGTGGTGGTATGTAAACAGCTACAAAGAATACAGCTCATTCAATGCTGTATTACTGCCACCCTCTCCGTGGTGGTATGTAAACAGCTACAAAGAATACAGATGAAAACTATCTCGGTAGCTAGTGTGGTCTACAGCTTATCATGCTATACTCTTCCTCAGATGAGCAATAGCTCGAGACTTCCTTAGATATCATCTACCAGCTGTTGTTTACAAAAATACATAGACCACCACCCCTTGTCTTACCAGACGCCGCTGTTCTATACTGCCTGTACATCATATAACCAGCCAACTGTATGTTGATATTGTCGTTGTTCAGCCATGACTCCGTGAAGCATAAGATGTTACAGTTTTTAATGTCCTGTTGGTAGTTTAATCTTCCAAGTAACTCGTTGATTTTATTCTCCAAAGATTGCACATTTGCTAGCAGAACGGAGGGAAGTGGGGATTTATTAGATCGCCTACGAATTCTTAGAAGGCAGCCCAACCTTCAGCCCCTATTTTTCCACCTCCTCTTCACCCAGTTTATCCTTCTCGTCGGACTCGTCAGAGTCATGAAAGGAAAAAAAGGATTCTGCTAATCCTTGGTGAGTAATCGCAGTCCTGATGTCTAGAAGTTATTTTCGGTCATAAGAGACGGTAGCGACAACATTAGGTACAAAACGAACAAAAAAACATAATCGGCTGGGGGCACGTAAAACGTCTGCCTTCTTCTCCGGCACCATTTTACACAAAGTGGTGTTATGGCAGTCTTAACGTAATAAACCTCAGCTCAGGCTGAAAGAAAAATACATTTCAACCATGGCTATTTGGTTCTATTCCTGTGACAGCCAAGCAAGCGTTTTCTGGGCGGCAAACTAAGCAGCTCTAACTTGAACTGATTGAGCAGCCAGCCAACTGATGTATTCTGACAGACAGAAGTGGCCCAGACCATGTGCAATTTATCAAAAAGTCTGTCTTTTCCCTGTCAATAACTGACTAGCATGTCTGCCATGGAAGGCCAGACATTTGCTATATCTGTCTGAAGGAGTTCAGTCGATGCCAGGGACAGACACAGACTGCAGCTCCATCCAAGAAAATTACAGAATTGAAACGATAAGGACTTTAATTCAGAAAATAAGAATGACTACGAAAACAAATCTTGTTTTCAATAAACAGTCTGGATATATTTTCTCCTGTAAAATGGAGGAACATCACAAAGTGGCTCCACTGCCTCACACGTTTACCTTGTCTTCCATATGAACTAACCCTGTTAGAGTAAATGCTATTATTTTCCCCATTCCCCCATCACATCCAGATCCTCCCCTTCCACACCTCTAACCCTCTCTCCCTTGTTTTCCATCTACCCATTGATCCCCATTCTCAACCCTACTCTCGCTTCCTCTCCCCCACTCCCACCACACCCTACCTTCCTCTCGCCCACTCCCACCACACCCTACCTTCCTCTCCCCCGCTCGCACCACACCCTACCTTCCTCTCCCCCACTCCCACCACACCCTACCTTCCTCTCCCCCACACCCTACCTTCCTCTCCCCCGCTCGCGCCACACCCTACCTTCCTCTCCCCCACTCCCACCACACCCTACCTTCCTCTCCCCCACTCCCACCACACCCTACCTTCCTCTCCCCCACACCCTACCTTCCTCTCCCCCACTCCCACCACACCCTACCTTCCTCTCCCCCACTCCCACCACACCCTACCTTCCTCTCCCCCACTCCCTACCTTCTTATCCTGCACTCCCACACTTCCTCTCCAATCTCTCTCCAGCTCGGCTGTGAACGGTCCTATCCTGCACAGCCCATCAATCAGGCTGACATTATCTGTGTTTCACAGGCCCAAATCAGGCCCTGTCCACAGATTTATTCTAATTTCACAGGTTGTTTGTACGGCTGAGTGGTCCTATGCAGAGACCTCATTTATACACAAATCTATCCCCAATAAAACCCACTCACTGTGACCGCAAATCAGTGTTTGTCAAGGAGGAAAAAACACACACGTACACACACACGGTCACACACGGTTATGTTCACACACGTGATATTTTAGTCCCGCTTATAAGAGGGAGATAACCCCCTGTTATTACCAATATGTATGTTCCAACAGCATCACTGTTTAGAGTGATTGGGATGCGTGTATACTTAGAGGATCAGACAGTATTGGAGTGAGGGTCTGGTCTGCTGAAAGTGACCTTGCAGTAATGTGTACAGTATATCTCCAGTTATGGGATAATGGACTTTAATAACGTGGTGCCTTAACCAAAGGTCCTGGAGAGGAGAAGTGCTCTTACACAGTGGGAGGACCATAATGATGTCAGGGAACAGCGTAGCTGACGTTCATGTCCTGTTTAAAGTGATTAGCGAAGATGACAAAGTCCACTGTGTTCTCAGTTCTCTGTTTTAATAAGGTGAACCCCCAGGAAAAAACATTTAAGAGCACGGGCAGGTGGGTGGATGATTTGGCTTCTCTATGTCCTTAAACTTAATGTCTAGCTTGATCAAGACTCCAAAACAGCACACACAACACAAATTGGTTTTCAGCCTGAGAGACCTGCACTGACCTATATGTGCAGTGCAAGAGTTTGTTTGATGGGATATAGAGGACTAAAAGTGTGTGTGTGTCTGTGTTTGTGTGTGTGTATGCGTGCACCTGTGTATTTTCAGTGCATTGAACACCCAGAAGGCCAAAGTACCACACAAGTAGATACTGTTGTTGGTGGATAGAGACCATTACTGTGAGCGAACAAAGACAGTGACTCAGCCCTGACTGTATGGGGGCAGAATAGTCTCAATATTTTGTCAGTATAATGTCCCACGATCCATGTGTACGTTTACCATAACTCACAAATAAAACCGTGATCTGTGAATATATCAAAAGAATTCACTAATACAACCATTATCTGTGAATACGTTCAAATGTTCCACTAATAAAACCATGATCCGTGAATATGTCTAACTATTTAACAACAACAAAAACATGATCTGTATATATATATTCAGCTGTATATATACTGCTCAAAAAAATAAAGGGAACACTTAAACAGCACATCCTAGATCTGAATGAAAGAAATAATCTTATTAAATACTTTTTTCTTTACATAGTTGAATGTGCTGACAACAAAATCACACATAAATACACAATGGAAATCCAATTTATCAACCCATGGAGGTCTGGATTTGGAGTCACACTCAAAATTAAAGTGGAAAACCACACTACAGGCTGATCCAACTTTGATGTAATGTCCTTAAAACAAGTCAAAATGAGGCTCAGTAGTGTGTGTGGCCTCCACGTGCCTGTATGACCTCCCTACAACGCCTGGGCATGCTCCTGATGAGGTGGTGGATGGTCTCCTGAGGGATCTCCTCCCAGACCTGGACTAAAGCATCCGCCAACTCCTGGACAGTCTGTAGTGCAACGTGGCGTTGGTGGATGGAGCGAGACATGATGTCCCAGATGTGCTCGATTGGATTCAGGTCTGGGGAACGGGCGGGCCAGTCCATAGCATTAATGCCTTCCTCTTGCAGGAACTGCTGACACACTCCAGCCACATGAGGTCTAGCATTGTCTTGCATTAGGAGAAACCCAGGGCCAACCGCACCAGCATATGGTCTCACAAGGGGTCTGAGGATCTCATCTCGGTACCTAATGGCAGTCAGGCTACCTCTGGCGAGCACATGGAGGGCTGTGCGGCCCCCCAAAGAAATGCCACTCCACACCATGACTGACCCACCGCCAAACCAGTCATGCTGGAGGATGTTGCAGGCAGCAGAACGTTCTCCACGGCGTCTCCAGACTCTGTCACGTCTGTCACATGTGCTCAGTGTGAACATGCTTTCATCTGTGAAGAGCACAGGGCGCCAGTGGCGAATTTGCCAATCTTGGTGTTCTCTGGCAAATGCCAAACGTCCTGCACGGTGTTGGGCTGTAAGCACAACCCCCACCTGTGGACGTCGGGCCCTCATACCACCCTCATGGAGTCTGTTTCTGACCGTTTTAGCAGACACATGCACATTTCTGGCCTGCTGGAGGTCATTTTGCAGGGCTCTGGCAGTGCTTCTCCTGCTCCTCCTTGCACAAAGACGGAGGTAGCGGTCCTGCTGCTGGGTTGTTGCCCTCCTACGGCCTCCTCCACGTCTCCTGATGTACTGGCCTGTCTCCTGGTAGCGACTCCATGCTCTGGACACTACGCTGACAGACACAGCAAACCTTCTTGCCACAGCTCGCATTGATGTGCCATCCTGGATGAGCTGCACTACCTGAGCCACTTGTGTGGGTTGTAGACTCCGTCTCATGCTACCACTAGAGTGAAAGCACCGCCAGCATTCAAAAGTGACCAAAACATCAGCCAGGAAGCATAGGAACTGAGAAGTGGTCTGTGGTCCCCACCTGCAGAACCACTCCTTTATTGGGGGTGTCTTGCTAATTGCCTATAATTTCCACCTGTTGTCTATTCCATTTGCACAACAGCATGTGAAATTTATTGTCAATCAGTGTTGCTTCCTAAGTGGACAGTTTGATTTCACAGAAGTGTGATTGACTTGGAGTTACATTGTGTTGTTTAAGTGTTCCCTTTATTTTTTTGAGCAGTATATATATATATATTCAGCATAAGTCACAAATAAATCCATGATCCATAAACATACTCAACATAGCTCCTAAATAAATCAGCAATTTAAACAAATGTAGAATGATTTGTGAGCAAATATTCAGAAATCCCTAACATCTACAACTGTGGAATGTACATTTCAGCATCCAATTCTGAGTGTGGATCTCTAATCATTGTTTACAGAATTTTGAAATTCTTTTTCCGCTGGAAAATTCTGCAATGGTGACTCCCAAACCACAGTTGTAACGTATTGCTGACGAAACTCTGAGGTTGACTTTCAGAGAGTGGCCAGGGATCAATAAACCCATCAACTTCAGGACACACTCATGATTTGAATGATGCAATTCATGTTCCACTTTTAAGAAGTTGGATCTCTTTCTGTCTGCATTAACAAGGACAACACACAGGTCTTTCCATAATTGCAATGATTTTTTGTGTGCAAATGAACTCAAGCTTAAGGACAATGTCAAATGTGATATAGCGAAGCACCTGAGTGAGCTGGGTGCGCAATTACGCAGGTACTTTCCCGAAACGGACGACACAAACAACTGGATTTGTTATCCCTTTCATGCCCTGCCCCCAGTCCACTTACAGATATCTGAACAAGAGAGCCTCATCGAAATTGCAACAAGCGTTTATGTGAAAGTTGAATTTATTCAGAAGCCACTGACAGATTTCTGGATAGGGCTGCACTCTTGCCTTGGCAAATCGCACTGTTAAGACACTGATGCCCTTTGCAACCACATACCTATGTGAGAGTGGATTCTTGGCCCTCACTAACATGAAAACTAAATACAGGCACAGACTGTGTGTGGAAAATGATTTAAGACTGAGACTCTCTCCAATACAACCCAACATTGCAGAGTCATGTGCATCTTTTCAAGCACACCCTTCTCATTAACCTGTGGTGAGTTATTCACAATTTTTTGATGAACAAATAAGGTTTTATATGTAGGATAGCTAAATAAAGAGCTAAATTATTGATTATTATTATATTATTATTTGTGCCCTGGTCCTATAAGAGCTCTTTGTCACTTCCCACGAGCCTGGTTGTGACAATAACTCACACTCCTTCTTATGTTTAATAAATGTATTGTATAGTGTGTGTGTGTGTGTGTGTGTGTGTGTGTGTGTGTGTGTGTGTGTGTGTGTGTGTGTGTGTGTGTGTGTGTGGCAGGCTTACAATGATGGCAAAAAAACAACATTTGAGAGTGCGCTGACCCTGGTGCTAGAGGGGGTACGCAGCTGGAGGTTGAACGTTTGAAAGGGTACAGGACTATAAACGTTTGGAAACAACTGCCCTAGAGGCACCAATTCCTCCTATTGTCAGGTGTATTGTAGATCATTCCACACGCAAGGTGCAATGAAATTAAAGGCTGATTTACCTAACAAGACACCAAAGGAGTCTCCAGGAATAACCAACCCTGTGAACGGGGTTGTCATTTTCAATCTTAACAGTGATGCAAGGTAAGTCGGAAGTTTGTGGAGCAGGGCTTTGTAAACAAAAAGAGCGTAATGATGTGATCTATGGGACTTCAAAGAGGTCCAGCCAACCTTTTGGTAAAGAAGACAGTGATGAGTAATAAAATTGTCTCCCTTGATAAAACGAAGGGAGCTATGATAAACAGCATCCAAGTGTTTATGAGTAGAGGCAGTTGCACTTTGATAAATGTGACTCATTTCAGGAATCACAGGAGAGCAGTCACGCAGGAGAGCAGTTTGAGAGCAGTCGCGGGTCACACAGGAGAGCAGTTTAATCAAAATGCGTTTTTTGGCAGAAATGCCTTCTGGAACATGTGAACATTCATGTGCCTTAATAACAAATTTGTATGCCATATGTAAATATGAAATAAATGGTTTAATTACCAGCCTAGTTGGTTAAGCCACAGAAAAAGGCAGCAACCTTCCCGCTAGCCATGATTGGCTGAGGTAATGAGTGGGCCATGAGATGAGTTCGGATTCGTCTGCCATATAGCACATTTCTGTGTATTTGAGCTGGACAGTATGTATAGGTAATCCTGTCTAACGCTGCTTTTTTTAATGTATCGCATAGTAAAACTGCATAAGTGTTTCTTGATGACCGGGTTCTGAAATCAGTGGAACTTGAGTATGATAGCTAAGGAGATGGAGGAAACACCTGTCTCCGGATTACATCTTCAACCTAAGGGCAACCATGGCATCCGTGACAGGGAGACATGTCCATTCACTGGTAAGATAGTCTAGCTAGCTACATTTTCAGATATTACACATTTCAAATTGACAGAAAGTGATTTCAATTCAAGTTAAAGTGTACTGTTAGCTAGCTAATGTTAGCTGGCTGGCTTGCTAGCTAACATTATCTCAGAGACATTTGCATTGCTAGTTATAGCCTAATGTTAGCTAGCTAACATTGAACCTGCCTGGTTAGCTATCTGCAGATTCATGCATGGTAGTAACGTCATGAGTTGGGATTATGGTTCATTGTTTAGCTAGCTAACTACATGTCTTAACAAAAGACTCCACTATGCAAGTAACCATTTCAATAGAATGTCACTGCGTCAACTGTTGATAGACGTAGCTGGTAAATTCGCTCTGGCTATTTACTCTGATTTCAGAGCACGGGTAAGATAGTCTAGCTAGATACATTTTCAGATATTACATGTTTCTAATTTGACAGAAAGTCATTTTCATTTCAAGTTGAAGTGTACTGTTAGCTAGCTAGCTAACGTTAGCTGGCTGGCTGGTTCACTAGCTAATGTTACATGGATGATCTTATTATTTGTATCTCAGAGCCATTTGCTTTGCTAGTTATAGCCTAATGTTAGCTAGCTAAAATTGAACCTGGCTAGTTAG
Organism: Salmo salar; assembly: GCF_965601325.2. NCBI lineage: Eukaryota > Metazoa > Chordata > Actinopteri > Salmoniformes > Salmonidae > Salmo > Salmo salar. The sequence continues at coordinate 20,171,011 of NC_138312.1, read as the reverse complement.
CTACCTGCAGATTCATGCAGGATAGTAACATCATGAGGTGGGATTATGGTTCATTGTTTACCTAGCTAGTTAGCTACATGTCTTTAAAAAAGACTCCATAATGCAAGTAACCATTTCGGGTGCATTCGTAAATTCAGTCTGGCAATCTACTCTGATTTCCGAGCACTCTCGTCTGAGTGTGCCAGAGCGCAGAATAACTGACAAATTTATGAATGCTCAACACCCGTTGAATATGACCAGTGTTAAAATATTGCCAGCAGCACAGTTACAGTCACTAACGCTCTGGATAACAGAGGCTGAAGAAATTTGGCTTGTCACCTAAAACCCTCACAAACTTTTACAGATGCACAATTGAGAGCACCCTGTCGGGCTGTGTCACCGCGTGGTACCTCAACTGCACCGCCCACAACTGCAGGGCTCTCCAGAGGGTGGTGCGGTCTGTGCAACGCCTCACCGGGGGCAAACTACCTGCCCTCCAGGACACCTACAGCACCCAATATCACAGGAAGGCCAAAAAGATCATCAAGGACAACAACCACCCGAGCCACTGCCTGTTCACCTCGCTACCATCCAGAAGGCGAGGTCAGTACAAGTTTATCAAAGCTTGGACAGAGAGATTGAAAAACAGATTCTATCTCAATGCCATTAGACTGTTAAACAGCCATCACTAGCACAGAGAGACTGCTGCCTACATTCAGACTTGAAATCATGGGCCACTTTAATAAATGGAACATTAGTCACTTTAATAATGCCACTTTAATAATGTTTACATATCTTGCATTACTCATCTCATATGTATATACTGCATTCTATACTATCTATTGCATCTTAGCCTATGCCGCTCGACATTGCTCATCCATATATTTATATATTCTTATTCCATTCCTTTACTTAGATATGTGTGTATTGGATATTTGTTGGGGAATTGTTAGATATTACTTGTTAGATATTGCTGCACTGTCGGAACTAGAAGCACAAGCATTTCGCTACACTCACAATAACATCTGCTAACCATTTGATTTGATTTGAGGTCAGACCGCTCGGATCAACCCTACACCTCGGCCAGAGCATCCAGTGTGCGCTCTGAACTCTCCGAGAGCAAAACGCTCTGAATTTACGAACGGACAATCTGACAACGCTCTGAATTTATGAATGCCTAGAGCGCACTCTGGCGCTCAGATTTAATTGATGAACACACCCTTCAGTAGAATGTCTCTGTGACAACTGTTGATAGACATAGCTGGTAAATTCGCTCTGGCTATCTACTCCAATTTCAGAGCACTCTCATCTGAGTGTGCCAGAGCAAAGAATAACTGACGAATTTACGAATATGCATAAAATGTTGCCAGCAGCACAGTTGTAGTCACCAACGCTCTGGATAACAACCAGCTCTGCTAGGGCAAGTAATGGTCAGTGAGCTGTTCTCTCATTTGAGTCTGTAAGTAGCTAGCAAATTAGCTAGTTAGCTTGGGTGCTTGACTGCTGTTGTTAGTACAGAATGCTTGGATTATCCCTCAAAGAGAAGGGTGGGGCTAAAGTTTAGGAGGGTGTGAACGATGCTGAATGGGTGTAGACAAAGAAGAGCTCTCCAGTAGGTACCAAAACATTCAAAGGTCATTTTCTCAAAAGTGAGGTTACAAGTTTATCAACTTTCAAAGCAGAATTACTTTCCCATTGTTCCTCAAATGCAGATATACAATTTTAAAGCTCTGTGTTTCTGATTTTATCCAATGTACATAAAACCGAATCAAGGCAGGTGGTCAGATATAGTATCACCATAATCAAGAACAGGTAGAAAGGTTGAATGCACAATCTGCTTCCTGCTGAATAGAAGGAGACAAGATCTGTTTCTGAAAAAAAAGAAACACATTAAATCTTAGTTTCTTAACAAGCTTAGTCATATGTTTTTTAAACAATAACTCGTTGTCAATCCAAATACCAAGGTAGGGACTTTTTTGATTATAGAACCATCTGATGAGTAAAGATGTAATCCATCTGAGACAATCTTCAGAGAACTTGAAAACAACATGTATTTAGTTTTGCCCATATTAAGTATGAGTGTTAAATAAGTAAGGGCTTCCTGCACAACTGCAAAATGGGACTGTAGCCTTGTCACAGCCAGGTCAGCAGTCGGGGCAATTGCATACATAATAGTATCATCCGCAAATAGATTACATTTTATTTTTTAACGGATTGACGTATAGCATTTATATGAATAGTGAAAAGAACAGGTCCTCATAAGTGACCCCTGCGGAACACCTTAAAATACTTCAAAAAATTTGGAAGTATTTCAGTCACGATGGCCTTTGTTCTGTTACTAAGATAATCTTGAAACCATGAACAGGCGTCAGAACTCAGGCCTATCGAGGACAACTTATTCAATAAAACAACATGGTGCAACAGTATCAAAAGCTTTTGACAGGTCCACAAACAAAGCAGCACATTTGATTTTAGTGTCTAAAGCATTGACAAGATCTTAAACAGCTGAAGTGGTTGCTGTAATAGTGCTATGCCCATGCCTAAACGCTAATTGGATTACTTTCAGAATACATTTCTCATATAAAAAAGAGCAAAGTTGTGCATTCGGAAAGTATTCAGACCACCTGAATATTCCACATTTTGTTATGTTACAGCCTCATTCTAAAATTGATTAAATCTTTTTTCCCTCATCAATCTACACACAATATCCCATAATGACAAAGCAAAAACAGGTTTATAGAAATGTTTGCAAATGTATTACAAATAAAAAACGAAATATTACATTTACATAAGTATTCAGACCCTTTCCTATGAGACTCGAAATTTAGCTTAGGTGCATCCTGTTTCCATTGATCATCCTTGATAGGAATCCTTCAGGTGGTAAACTAAATAGATTGGACATGATCTGGAAAGCACACACCTGTCTATATAAGGTCCCACAGTTGACAGTGCATGTCAAAGCAAAAACCAATCCATGAGGTTGAAGGAATTGTCCGTAGAGCTCCGAGACAGGATTGTGTCGAAGCACAGATCTGGAGAAGTGTACCAAACCATTTCTGCAGCATTGAAGGTCCCCAAGAACACAGTGGGAGAAGTTTGGAACCACCAAGAATCTTCCTAAAGCTGGCCGCGCGGCCAAATTGAGCAATCGGGGGAGAAGGTGTCACAACTGTCGTCATGGAGAGAAGTGGACCAAGGTGCAGCGGAGTTAGTGTTCATAATTTTAATTCAAAACGATCACTGGAACACAACAAAAACAAGAAAATACCGACAGCTAAACAGTACTGACAGCATATCACACTGAACAGAAACAATTACCCACAAACACACAGACAAACACACCCTACTAATATAGGACTCCCAATCAAAGGCAACTCAACACACCTGCCTTCAATTGGGAGTCCCACCCCAATTAACTCTACATAGAAAACCAAAGCTAGACAGAACGTAGACACACCTACCAAAACACAAAGACCTCTGCCACGCCCTGACCAACACTAATACAATTACTCCCTCTGCTGGTCAGGACATGACAGTACCCCCCCCCCCTAAAGGTGCAGACCCCGGAATGCACCTTAAAAAAAGAAAACACAAAAAATCCCCAATACCCCAACAAAACCAATAAACAATATCCCCTAAACAATAAGGGAGGGAAGGGAGGGTGGCTGCCGTCAACGACGGCACTGTGCTACACCCTCCCTCCCCCAACCCACCTATCCTGGAGGTGGCTCAGGTGCGGGACGTGAACCTCGCTCCACCTTCGGCGTCGTCCACTTCGGTGGCGCCGATAGCTGCGCCGGGCAGACGGGCCACTGGAGCTGACCCTGGCAGACGGGCCACTCGGGCTGGGCCGGAGGACAGGCGGGCCACTCGGGCTGGGCCGGAGGACAGGCGGGCCACTCGGGCTGGGCCGGAAGACAGTCGGGCCACTCCGGCAGATCCGGGCAGTCGGGCCACTCCGGCAGATCCGGGCAGTCGGGCCACTCCGGCAGATCCGGGCAGTCGGGCCACTCCGGCAGATCCGGGCAGTCGGGCCACTCCGGCATCTCCGGGCAGTCGGGCCACTCTGGCATCTCCGGGCAGACGGGCCACTCTGGCAGCTCCTGACTAGCGGGCGGCTCTGGCGACTCCTGACTGGCGGGCGGCTCTGGCGACTCCTGACTGGCGGGCGGCTCTGGCGACTCCTGACTGGCGGGCGGCTCTGGCGACTCCTGACTGGCGGGCAGCTCTGGCGACTCCTGACTGGCGGGCAGCTCTGGCGACTCCTGACTGGCGGGCAGCTCTGGCGACTCCTGACTGGCGGGCAGCTCTGGCGACTCCTGACTGGCGGGCAGCTCTGGCGACTTCTGACTGGCGGGTAGCTCTGGCGACTCCTGACTGGCGAGGCTGGGCTGACACACTAGACACCTGATGCGTGCGGCTGGTACTGGACGTGCCAGCCTGGAGACACGCACCTCAGGGCTAGTGCGGGGAGCTGGCCTGGGGCTCCATTCCTGCCCCACAAAACTGCCCTTGTGCCCCCCCCAAAAAAATTATTGGGGCTGCCTCTCGAGTTTACTTAACTCTTCCATAGCCCTGGAAACGCTCATCCTTATCTCCGCCCACGTCCATCCTTCTTCCTCTTTCCTCCGCTGCTTGGTCCTTTGGTGGTGGGTAATTCTGTCACAACTGTCGTCATGGAGAGAAGTGGACCAAGGTGCAATGGAGTTAGTGTTCATAATTTTAATTCAAAACGATCACTGGAACACTACAAAAACAAGAAAATACCGACAGCTAAACAGTACTGACAGCATATCACACTGAACAGAAACAATTACCCACAAACACACAGACAAACACACCCTACTAATATAGGACTCCCAATCAAAGGCAACTCAACACACCTGCCTTCAATTGGGAGTCCCACCCCAATTAACTCTACATAGAAAACCAAAGCTAGACAGAACGTAGACACACATACCAAAACACAAAGACCTCTGCCACGCCCTGACCAACACTAATACAATTACTCCCTCTGCTGGTCAGGACGTGACAGAAGGGCATTGGTCAGAGAGGTGACAAAGAACCCGATTGTCACTCTGACAGAACTCCAGAGTTCCTCTGTGGAGATGGGAAAACCTTTCAGAAGGACAACCATCTCTGCAGCACCGCCAATCAGGCCTTCATGGTAGAGTGACCAGACAGAAGCCACTCCTCAGTAAAAGGCCAATGAAAGCCTGCTTGGAGTTTTCCCAAAGACACCTAAAGGACTCTCAGACCATGAGAAACAGGTTTCTCTGGTCTGATGAAACCAAGATTGAACTCTTTGGCCTGAATGCCAAGCATCACGTCTGGAAGAAACCTGGCACCATCCCTACGGTGAAGTGTGGTGGTGGCAGGATCATGCTGCAGGGATGTTTTTCAGTGGCAGGGACTGGGTGACTAGTCAGGATCGAAGAAAATATTAACGGAGCAAAGTACAGAGAGATCCTTGATGAAAACCTGCTCCAGAGCGCTCAGAACCTCAGACTGGGGGTGAAGGTTCACCTTCCAACAGGACAACGACCCTAAGCACACAGCCAAAACAACGCAGGAGTGGCTTTGTGACAAGTCTCTGAATGTCCTTGAGTGGCCCAGCCAGAGCCCAGACTTGTATCCGATCGAACATGTCCGGAGAGACCTGAAAATAGCTGTGCAGCGACGCTCCCCATCCAACCTGACAGAGCTTGAGAGGATCTGCGGAGAAGAATGGGAGAATCTCCCCAAATACAGGTGCGCCAAGATTGTAGCGTCATACCCAAGAAGACTCAAGGCTGTAATCGCTGCCAAAGGTGGTTCAACAAAGTACTGAATTAAAGGGTCTGAATACTGTAAATGTGATATTTCATTTTTTTATTTTAAATAAATATTTTGACATATTCACAGATCATGGTTTTATTTGTGAGTTATGGTGAATGTACACATGGATCCTGGGACATTATACAGACAAAATATTAAAACTATTCTGCCCCCAAACGACTGTCTTTCATGGCCCTGCGAACATTAACAGGAAACAAGAGAAAAAGCTGCTGTTATGTTTCCTATCTATTCTTCCTGACAAGTGTCAGTCAAAGCATCCCTCTATGGTTGGAAGAGATTCAGTCTCTCCTTTCTGTGTGTTACTGTTTCCTGGTGAGCACCTTCAAAGTGACAGAGTGCCACTGTGGATGACATTGTGTAAATGAGCCTAAGGGAAAAAAACAGCATCACTTCAGTGAGGTATTTTTTCACCTCCGGAGCCACCATGTGGCCACATGTGATAGGACAGGACATGGAACCAGAACAAACGGCACAGTGTATAATACTATAAATAACGGAACAGTGAAACTAAGTGAAAAACAGAGGAAAACAAATGCATTGCAGATGACAGTGAAAATACTATTTGCTGTAGGCCAGACCAATTATTTTTCTCCCTTAAAATGCCTTGCTGTATAACATGCAGCATTACAGCAAACAAGTCCTAAACTTTCCCCAATTAGTAGAAAAGCTCTAACGAATTGCTGCAGTGTAGGAACTGAGTATTCTGGCTGCTGTTGTTGGGGAAAGAAAAGCAACGTGCGAATTCAGAGGGGAGAGAAGACCCCAGCTGACCTTCACAACAGACTGGGACTGCAATTAGCGCTGTGCTCGCCCTGCCGCCAAAAACACTGCCTCGCCAACGCCTGCATCAGTCACCAGCACTGGATGCTGGTGGCATTTCTGTGCCAGCTAAAGGTTACCTTGGATCCCAGGCAAAAACTTGAGGAAGAGAGAAAAAATGGCAAGGGATAATTAAGGAAATAGTCCTAATTAAGTGAGAAACAGTGACCCTGGGGGAGGTGTAGGGTGCTAGGAGGGAACTGGGCCCGGGCATGCCGCGGGAGGCTATGACTCAGCATTACTGTCCCCATGGCGACCCCCTGGCATTCTGAAATATTGATGGGGTTGTGTTGGTCACTTTTGTGGCCACGAGGGGAACCATGGTAATGAATTATGCAAATCACAGCGCCTTAGCTTGTGGGTGTCAATTAGTGTTGGGTGGCGGACATGTTTTAGCCCTGGCCAGGGTCTCTCTCTGAGGGGAGTGATAATGGAAATAGGGTGGGTGGGGTCAGTTCTGGGAGGAGAACATATTACTGGGCCAGTTTAAGTCATGCATATTAATATACTTATTACTGGGCCAGTTTTCACACTCTCCTACTAAGGCAGGCATCACTGCACGCCTATACATGTATGTCCTACAGTAGCACTAAACCGTCTATGAGTCAAGCAAAGGGAAATGGTGTAGGAATTATAGCCTCACCATCTATCTACCCTGAATGGATCTCAGATCACAAACTCACTCATTTCTGATAGTTGGCAGATGACAGTTAAAATGCTATTTTGCTGTTGGCTGTGTTATCCAATGAAGTGGTGTTAGTACGCAAGCCTCAAAAACAGGTCCTAGATCCCAGTGTGCTGTCATGGGGACAAATGAAGTGTCACTGAGGAGGCATGCTTAATGACAGACTCATAGCACACATGTGGCATCAGTGAAAACCTAATTAACCTCATGTGGGGTTTAGGGCGAGAGCAGGGCCTATTGTACCTGTTTGTCCCCGATGGTTACGGCTGCCAGCAGACACCTGGCGACCACAGAACATCACCACGGCAACAAGGAGGGCCACCTGCAAAGGCCAAGCTGACCTCCCCCACAGCTTCATCCTGAGAGATAGACAGGGAGAAAGAGAGGCAGGGAGAGAGAGGGGGGGTAAAAAATATATATTTGAAAGGAAAGAGAGGAGAGGTGTCTTCAAAAAGGAGGAGACAATGAAATAGAACCAGTCTTACCTTCTTGTCCTGTCTGTCCTTCTCCTTTCTGGTCAGTCTTGATGTGAGCAGGATGCTCTATGGGATGAGGGTCAATGTCATGACTGCACACACGTCCTCCTTCTCTTCCTCTTCCCCCTGCACCTCCTCTTCCTCCTCTCACACAGCGCCGGCCCCTGGGGAAACAGAGGGGGGGCGGTCAGAGGGCGAGTCCCTAAGGTGGCCCCTAGTGGCCCTTGTGTGTGTGTGTCCCCTAGCCCTGTCTAAAGAGCCTGCTGGAGAGGAGATGTAAGGGCCAGGGTTCTGTCACAGATTCATTGTTTACAGTGTGCTAACCTACCCCCAGGCTCTACGTGATCCCCTCTACATCACACATAGCTTCAGAGAGAAGAATCCAGCAGAGAGGCAGGCAGCGAGCTCAAACACACCACACAAACACACACACACACACTCACACACAGAGAGAAACACACCACACACACAGAGAGAGAGAGCATCACGCCACATACACAATCAGAATATCACAGACACAGTAACTAATGTACACATAAGAAACAGACAAAAGCACAGAGAATCCCATACACATTCACCGAACAAGAATATACACACTTGCATTCATACACTACACACCAAAAACACATCATCATTAATATATGCAGGAACAGATTCAAACAGTCAGATCAAACAAGCTAAAACACACACAGGCACACAAAAACCCAGACTGCTGGTTGGGTACATTCAGATGGTACTGGAGGACAGTAGGAGACTACCCTCTAATTACAGCTGAGTGACAGCCTCCTACATGCCGGTATCTGTACACACCATGTTTGTTTTACTATCCTTGTGGGGAAATAACAATTGATTTTATTTTCCATAACCCCTAACCTTATACCTAAACCTAACCCTTAACATAACCCTTAACTTAACCCTAACCTTAAGCTTAACCCCGAACCCCTAATCCTAAGCCTAACCACAGCCTTCCCTGTAGCTCAGTTGGTAGAGCATGGTGTTTGCAACGCCAGGGTTGCGGGTTCGATTCCCACGGGGGGCCAGCACAGGAAAAAAAATGTATGGTATGAAATGTATGCATTCACTACTATAAGTCGCTCTGGATAGGAGCGTCTGCTAAATGACTAAAATGTAAAAAAAATAACCCTAAACTTAAACCTAAGCCTAAAATAGCCTTCATCCTTGTCAGAATGTTCCTTGTTTTACTATCTTTGGGGGGACTTCTGGAATATTGTGTACACTATGTTAAGTAGACGAGTATTCACTCCCTGAAACGATCGCCTCTCCTGTGAGCCATTGAGTGTGATGCTTCTGCCCCCTGGTGGTAAAATTTGAGACCTTCTCTGAGGTAGAACAAAAACCAAGTCATTAGTGATAAGGCCAGAGAAAAACCGCTGATAACACAAGTCACCGAAGAGAGACAAGAAGTGACAGAGTGTGAGAGAGAGAGAGGCAAGGACAGAAAACTGGGAGAAAAACTGAGATAAGGGGAGAAAATATTGATTGAGGTTGAGGGAGAGAGAGAGAGAGAGAGAGAGAGAGAGAGAGAGAGAACATGAGAGAGGACAGAAATTCGAATCAAATCACATTTTACTTGTCACATGCTTCGTAAACAACATGTGCAGACTAACAATGAAAATGCTTCAATTAGGAAAGCAGGGATGGAAAAAGAAAAGCAGATGGGAGGGAGGTGTCGACCAAAACAAAGGAAGTACAAAGAAAGCCAGGGGAAGGGAAAAGAAAGAGGAGAAGAGGGAGGGAAGAGAAGGGAATAAGAGTACACGGATGAATGAAAGAGTGAGGTTAGAGCGCGAGAGAGAGGGGATGAGCGGTGAAGAGATCAGTCACCCAGGAATGACACGGTTGTATAACTGCGTCTGACTGTGTATATGTAAATGGAACATCATATATATATATAGGGAATACGTGTTGTGGAAAGTATATTTTCTGCGTAAACTTGGAAACGTCTGTGTCCTTGTATGTGTGTACACAGAGGCTGTAGCTGCATGAGCATTATGTGTGTATCTCCATGTACAGGACAGTGTTTGTGCGTGTAGGTATGTATATGTGTGTGTGAGAAATGCGTGAGAGTGTGTGTGTGTGTGTGTGTGTGTGTGTGTGTGTGTGTGTGTGTGTGTGTGTGTGTGTGTGTGTGTGTGTGTGTGTGTGTGTGCGCGCGCGCTTAGTGTACATGTAGTGTGCGAGAGGTGATTATGCATGCTGCACCACAGCACAGTAGCACATTTCCGGACATTTCTTATTCTCTTTCTGGCAGGTCCATGGTCTGCATTTTTATCAGCTTTGTTCTCTGACACGTTCATTAAAAGAGCACAATGTTGTGTGTGTGTGTGTGTGTGTGTGTGTGTGTGTGTGTGTGTGTGTGTGTGTGTGTGTGTGTGTGTGTGTGTGTGTGTGTGTGTGTGTGTGTGTGTGTGTGTGTGTGTGTGTGCGTGTGTGCGTGTGTGCGTGTGTGCGTGCGCGTTTGGCATTGTCCCTTTCTCCAGATGTACCTCATTCTCCTCAGGACTACGGGGACAATGAGTACTGTCAGTTACAGCACTCAACGTTCATCTCTCAACAAACACATAGACACACACAGTTTATACTGTACACACACACACACACACACACACACACACACACACACACACACACACACACACACACACACACACACACACACACACACACACACACACACACACACACACACACACACTAGATGTCCTGGGGCAGATGAGGCAGATGTAGCAGGTCTCAGTTACATGCATCAGCTGTTGAGGAATGTTATGTTTGGCAGTGCATGGTGAATAGTCTTCAGGCAACAGAGGAACACACAGGAACAAACACATTCATATGTAAACACAGAGCAGAGTTCATGATTATCTGAAGAGGGATCAGCCCTTTCTCTCGCTCTCTTTATCACTCTCTCTCCCTCTGTCTCTGTCTCTTTATCTCTCTTTTTCTCTCTCAAACCTCTCTGTCTCTCTCTGGGCTGAAGGAGAGATTTTGTTGATTTGCATTGGCTTATGCAGTAATAACACAGGAGTGACACAAGGGCCTCATTGACATGCAGTGAGACAAATCCCACATCTGTCAGAAATGTTTCTATGTGCCCTGCATCCAAAGGCCATCATCTGTCAGCACTCCCCGAACACAAAAACACACACACACACACACACACACACACACACACACACACACACACACACACACA